>NC_084621.1:43201977-43454477 GCF_033978795.1 Nerophis ophidion | reverse complement strand
TTTTTATATCTTTTTTTCCAAATAGTTCAAGAAAGACCACTACAAATGAGCAATATTTTGCACTGTTATACAATTTAATAAATCAGAAACTGATGACATAGTGCTGTATTTTACTTCTTTATCTCTTTTTTCAACCAAAAATGCTTTGCTCTGATTATGGGGTACTTGAATTAAAAAAATGTTCACAGGAGGTACATCACGGAAAAAAGGTTGAGAACCACTGCTGCAGGCTAATCCTTCTCTTTTAAACGGAAGAAATAAATAGCTGGATGATGGAGCATTTTTGTCACGTCAAAAGTAAACAATCACTCAAAATCCAACGTTAACTAAATCTTCCCTGGACATCATTGTCAAAGTTACATTATACTGTCATCTTCCTTTATAAGCCCATATGCAATGTTCCCAAGGTGACAGAAAAACATAGTACAACCTGCATTATCATAGAATACTATGTTGAAACACATAATCCATTAAAACCAGTGTTAATTGAACTAGCAAAAGCATTTATTGTAATTCTTCGTCATTTCCAAGAACCATAACAGATACAAAAAAAAAATCAATGTATTATGACACATTATATAGGCGTTTGTAATTATACCAACAAGTTGTTTTTTTTGTGCCGACGCGTGCATCGGTATGAATATTTTTGCTATTGTCCAGTACCACAATTTATTCTGATACTTTTCTAAAAAAAAAGGGGGACCATAACAATTTATTTTTTTTCACAACATCTTACGGTACATTAAAACATACGTTTGTTATTGCAATTGAATAACAATTTTGGCTTTAAATAAAATAGTCATCATACTGGACAACTTGTCTTTTACTTAGTAAGTAAGTTGTCTGTCTATCTGTGTTGGCCCTGTGATGAGGTGGCGACTTATCCAGGGTGTACGCTGCCTTCCGCTGGTGTGCAGCTGGGATAAGCTCCATCATCCCCAGCAACCCAGTAAGGGACAAGCAGTAGAAAATGGATGGATGGATGAAAAAAGATTTTGTGACAAAAAAAATATATTGATGTATTCAAAGCAGTATTGACTAGATACGCTCGTGTACTTGGTATCATTACAGTGGATGTCAGGTAGAGATCCACCCATGGCATTTGGTTACATTGAGGAGATCCTGGTTGTTTTTAGCGGTGAGCTATTGTATTATCCTACAGTGTTTAGCGAAGCATGTTCAGCTTGTCTTCGTCCTGCAGAGATGATACTTGTAAGAAACATACTTTATTTGTCGCCATGGAGGCAAAGAATAGTGATATAGAAGTAGCTAAAACACTGCAGACTGCGGACGTTGGCCGCTAGCTTTTCATGAGGGCATTACAGTGTAATAGCTTTACCTTTATCTTTAGTTTTTAAGCCAAAATGTGTCCATTCTGCCTTTCTGTTTACACACTCTGTCTGATTGTAAGTACTCTGTGCGTGTGCGTTGCCAAACATGCTCCTCTGCTCGAATGTCACAACGTGACAACGGCGCGCGTCATGCCCGTAAAAAAAGTGAATTATATTTTTCAGAAGCAGTATAGGCCAGTTTGTGATACATAAGTATTAGTATTATTTGTAACGGTATACCGTAAAACCTTACACTGCGGACATATGGCAACTACCAATTGTGACGCTTGTGTGGCATTGTCATGCCGGATTGGTTCTTCCAGGGATGCGTCGAAGCGATGAACACAACAAGGTAAGTTTTAAATGGATTTATTAAATAATAAAAAGGCTAGGAACAAAAACACTGGTGTAAAGAGAGGGCAAACAAAAGACGCTAGCGTGAAAACTAGGATAAAACATTAGGAAACTAAAACTTGGCTTGAGAGCACAAACGAGAAAACAAATCATCAGTAAGAAAACTGGAATAAACAAGTGGCATAGCGTGAGAGCTAGCGAGAAAATACATACAGTAGAATGATGAGAGTCGTCACGGTTGCATGTAGGCAAATTAGGATCCGAGAATGAATAACGAAAAGGGGCGAGTTTAAATAAGGGAGGTGATTAGAAGAAAACAGGTGTGCGTAGATAACAAGGGGCAGGTGAACTAATGAGCTACCATGGTGACGGACTAAACAGGAAATTAAAAAGGTTAAACAACAGGGTGATACTAAAATGGAACAATAAACCAGAATATGTACAGATCCGAGCAGCGGATCGCAACACCAACGTTGTAAAAGTTACCAACTAAATTTTCATTGATCGTTCATTTAACTGACTTATCAAATATCGGCCCAGGCCTAGTCATGATAATGGAAGTAACTCTTGTCATTTTAAAGCCCCACATTTCCTTAAATAATAGCCTGCATTCATGAATATACAACAGCATCAGCGGCAAATATATTATTTCTATCTTTTTTGACAAAACAAAAATAACATCTCCAAACCATCTTTGGCCAATCATTTCCTTGTCATTTTTATTTTTGCAATAATTGTGTTTGCTGTCTATTAAGCCAGAGGTTTTTTCCTTATTTTTAGAAAATATTATATCAAAGCGGCAGTTCGAGATAAACTCTGCAGAATCTGGCCTGTCAGTTCAAGCATGGGAATGAGAGGGCATCTGTTGGGAGGTCACCGTAGACGGTGTTTTGTAACCCTCATCTTCATGTGTCTACATCATTTTCACCTTGACCAGGAAGGACTGGGGAGCAGGCAGGCTGGAGCATGTGTGTGTTTTCGGAAGCATTGCTGGGTCACAAAAATAGCCTCACTGGGAATCTGAAAGGAGGTTTAGAAATGTCTCTCGTAAAAAAAGGATACTTTTGAAGATGATGTGTGTTGAATTGATTATATTCAGGGTCCCGATGCAGAGTTACCACTAATCTGTGGATCCTTAATCTAAAGTGAAACAATTGGTCTAATGCAGGAATAGACAGTCACAGTGATTGTATTCATTGATTAGACTATAAAAATGGCTTTTGTGATATGTATGTGAAGGAAAATCGCTTGAATCAAAAACTTTCCTAGAAAGCCACCAATTTTATGTACTCACAGCCATCCATACCTACTAGGGTTGCTGAAAAAAAAGTTTCACATTGGAATTGTGATTCTTATTCATTTAGATGCAAAACAGATTTTATTTTTATTTTTTTAAGAATCAATATCTAAAAGATGTTTTAGACCAGGGGTAGGGAACCTATGGCTCTAGAGCCAGATGTGGCTCTCAGATAAATCTTAGCTGGCATTGCTTAACACGGTAAGTAATGAATAATTCCACTAGTAATCACAATGTCAAAAATAACGTTCAAAATATAAAACATTCTCATGCATTTTAATCCATCCATCCGGTTTCTACCGCACCTGTTCAAGAAGTCGCATTAACGGTATGAACTATTTTATTTATCGTTGGTTTGCTTCAGAATAACAATGTTATTAAAACGTATGAGACTTATTATACTCTAGAAATGTTGGTCTTACTTAAAAATGCACGCATTTAGTTGTATTCAGTGTTAAAAAAATATATTATATGGCTCTCACAGAAATACTTTTTAAAATATTTGACTTGTATGGCTCTCTCAGCCAGAAAGGTTCCCGACCCCTGTTTTAGACCATGTGTGCATGCTATTTGTCAACAGCCAGGGCTTTTGTAACCTGTAACCTGTTAAAGTTTTATAATAATTTTTATACGTGGGTTCCCTCTGGGTACTCCGGCTTCCTCCCATAGGTTGATTGGTAACAATAAATTGGCCCTAGTTTCTGGATGTGACTGTGAATGTTGTCCGTCTATCTGTGTTGGCCCTGTGGGGGTGACTTGTCCAGGGTCTACGCTGCCTTCCACCCGAATGAAGCTCGGAAAGGCACCCCCGCAAACTTCAGAAGGACAAGCGGTAGTAAATGGATGGATGGATGGATAGATAATATATTGCAAGAATCGATTCAGAATCGAATCGCTATTCCGAGAATCAGAATAAAATTGGATTGCGAGTTGTAATATTCACATCCCTATTACCTACACCTATTCAGACACTTCAGATAACATAAATATTAAGGATGTCCTGATTAGAGTTTTTGACCCCCAATCCCGATTCGATTTTTTGGCCTCTGATCTGATTTCAAATCCTGATCCGATACTTTATTAATACATTATGGAAATGAAAAGGTTTTTAACAATTAGCTTATTTCACTGAATGTAGAATATGCAAGTATTGTGGTATTTAATGTACATTTTTTTGGAGCCAGAGAACGTCAATAGTACACAATAACAAAACAAAAGCTAAAACTACTAATGATTCCCATTCAAATTTTGGGGGGAATCGTCCTTTTAAGCCTGTCTGTATACAGAGACTTATTCCATGAGGTTTTAAACAATAATGTAAATAATGTATTTTGTAATAATATGAAAAAGAAAAATGTCAATCTAATCACATTAGTATATTTTTATATACTGATTGTATTATGGATTTAAAGGTAGTGTAGATACTGCGGTATTGCCTGATTGATTGATTGAAACTTGTATTAGTAGATTGCACAGCTCAGTACATATTCCGTACAATTGACCACTAAATGGTAACACCCGAATAAGTTATCCAAATTGTTTAAGTTGGGGTCTACGTTAATCAATTCCTAAGTGTGTAGTTGTTGTTTTTTTACGCTTTAGCGTTGGCCGGGTCTGAAAATAAACTCCCAGAAACCTTGCACAGCATGAGGATTACAAGGTGGGAGGCGTGGAACGTCGTAAGCAGGAAGTTAAATGTGTTTGTAGTAGATGAGACAAATTGTTTTTTGGACATTTCCTGAAAAACCTATCAAGATCTACCCGTAACTGTTTGAGGTATATTGCTATCAGACAAACAGACCTTGGCGAAAACATAACCTATTTGGTAAGAAGGTCTGCATTTCGCAAAGCCAGTTTCGTCTCCAGTGTTACCAAAGCGACGCAGAGCCAGCCGGTCACGTCGCACCGCAAAGAGGGAAATCACCAAAAAAAATAGAAATAGGAGTTAAATGAAAAGCTACTTGATAAATCCTCAATCCAACCATCTATTTTTCCAATGCTTGTCTCTCTACATGTCGCGGGTAGCACTGCTTTCAGAAAGTAAAAATCAAAAGACATTAAAGGCCTACTGAAACCCACTATTACCGACCACAAAGTCTGATAGTTTATATATCAATGATGAAATATTAACATTGCAACACATGCCAGTACGGCCGGTTTAGTTTACTAAATTGCAATTTTAAATTTCCCGCGGAGTGTCCTGTTGAAAACAGATGACGCTTATGTTGAAGCGTGCTTGTGAGGTTATTGGTTGTAGCGGACATTTTATCCCAGGAACACTCACGGCTAAAAGTCGTACGATTTAATCGCATAATTACACAGTATTCAGGACATCTGTATTGCTGAATCTTTTGCAATTTGTTCAATTAATAGTGGATACTACAAAGAAGAATGCATTTGGTGGAAAGCAGTGTATTTTGGCCGGCTGTAGCAACACAAACACAGCCAGTGTTTCTTTGTTGGTTGTGAAGCTTTAATATGGAACAGAGCGGTCAAGCGAACATGTTTCTCTACCACATGTCAACCGGCAGGTTTTGGTAAGAAAATTGTGGTAATAAGTTGTCTCTTACCGTAAACATGAGCAGAGCTTGTGTCGTTCTTCCTGCAGCAGCAGTCAAAGAGGCAGCTGCGACTTTCTTGGCTCCTCCATGTCTTCACTCAGAGACACTGGCGGTCACCACACCTCTCCGAATTTCAGGTATGACTTTATAATCTCACTAAAACACTAGTAACACAATAATCAGATAAGGGATTTTCCAGAATTATCCTAGTAAATGTGTCTAATATCATCTGAATCGCTCCTGCCCTCGTTTTTTTTCTTCTTTTTTTTCTTCTAGTCCTTCACTCTCACTTTCCTCATCAACGAATCTTTCATCCTAGCTCCAATTAATGGGGAAATTGTCGCTTTCTCAGTCAGAAACGCTCGCGCTGCTGGTGTCTATGATTGTAATCAATGTGCAGATGTGAAGAGCCCTCACACCGGTGACGTCACGCGCACATCGGCTTCTACTTCCGGTACAGGCAAGGCTTTTTTATTAGCGACCAAGTTGCAAACTTTATCGTCGATGTTCTCTACCAAATCCTTTCAGCAAAAATATGGTAATATCGCGAAATTATGAAGTATGACACAGAAAATGGACCTGCTATCCCCGTTTATATAAGAAAATCTCATTTCAGTAGGCCTTTATACTGAACATTATTGTTTTACACAAGGTGTTTCTTTATGTTGTCACTTTAAAGACACTAAACTGTAAGATTTTTTTATATATATATTTGCTTTAAGCAGTTGATGTGCCTGCACAATTATTTTCATTCATAAATACATGGTTGTTGTAGGATTAGGACATTTTAACATTATGTTACAGTAAGTGTGTTCATCCTAAACATTCCTGGTACTTTATTTTACACACTCTGGCCATTTCAAATCTTTTCTTTTTGTGGACACATTTCACAATAATAATGTACTGGGGCATCAATACCATGATAACATCGTACAGTGAAAATCTGATACCGTAACATCCCTACATACTATATGTATCAATAGTATCAATGTTTACATTGAGCCCCTCAACTTTACATTAAAGGTGTACCATTTCCTTGTCTTCTAGTTCTGCGTGCTAATGGTGCCTGTAAAAAATGTAGTTTATTTAGCGTATTATTATAGATTTGTTTTTTATTTGTCATGCTGAGACAATATTTAAATACTTTAAAAAAGAATTGGGATTAGGACATTGCTAATGAACAAATGTTTTTATTATATGCAGAAATCCTCGAGTTCTGAGAAAACAAACTGGAAAATGAAATCGAATCTGTACTGTACTGTATCAAAATGGTACAATAGAACAAAGGAAAGTCCCTACTAGTGTTGTAACAATACCAATATTTGGGTACCGGTACTAAAATGATTTTGATACTTTTCTAAATAAAGGGGACCACAAAAAATTTGCATCATTGGCTTTAGTTTAACAAAAAATGTTTAGTGAATATTAAACATATGTTTCCTATTGCAGTTAAGTCCTTAAATGAAATAGTGAACACACAAGACAACTTGTCTTTTATTAGTAAGTAAACAAACAAAGGCTCTTAGTTTAGTCTGCTGATATATACAGTAGCATGTTATGTCATTTATCATTCTATTATTTTGTCAACATTATTAAGGGAAAAGTGGTAGAAAATTAATGATTAATCTACTTGTTCATTTACTGTTAATATCTGCTTACATTCTCTTTTAACATGTTCAATCTACACGTCTGGTAAAATTTAACAATCACTTGTTCTTCTGTTGTTTGATACTTTACATGGATGATACCACAAATTTGGGTATCAATCTGATACCAAGTCGTTAAAGGATCATACATTGGTCATATGTAAAGTCCTCATGTGTCCAGGGACATATTTCCTAAGTTTAAAAACATAGTATACATTTTTTAAAAACTAAAGAAGATGTCGAGATGCCATAAAATATTGACGTAATCATAGTAGTATCGACAAGACATGTGCCTGTACTTGATATCATTACAGTGGATGTCAGGTGTAGATCCACCCATGTCGTTTGTTTACATTTTGATGCTACGGTGTGTAGTGAAGAATGTTTAGCTATTCCTCGTACTGCAGGGACGATACTTGTAAGAAATTTACTTTATTTGTCGCCATGGAGACAAGGATTAGTGATATAGAAGTAGCTAAAAAAAACACTGCCTACGGCAGATGGATGTTAGCCGCTATCTAGATAGCCATGTCTTAAAGCATCTCTTCCTGAGTGCGTTTGAGTGTTATAACTTCAGCTTTATCGTTAGTTTTTAAGCCAAAATGCACACACTGTGTCTGCTTGTAATTACTCTGTGATTGTGTGCTAACGAGCATGCTCCTCTGCTCGTAAAACCAGAGATGTCATGATGTGACGACAACGCAAGCGCGGGGAGGTTGTGGGACCGGTACATTTCAGAGGTGATATAGTACCGAATATGATTTATTAGTAGCATCGAGGTACTAGACTAATACCGGTATACTGTACAACCCTAGACCCTAGTGTACAAGAGGACAGGGCTGCAAAAACAACCATTAAGCTTTGCTAATGCATGACTGTGCCAATGACTATTACAATCCTTGACGGCAGCTTGCCACTGACCGAGGAGCACCACAGCTTACCAACATGTGACCTAATACAGAGTCATGGGGCGCAGTAGATCAAGTCTTGTAAAAGTGAATATTGTTTACCCACTGAGTAATTAAAGGGCAAACGTGCGGCTACAGTTGCCAAAGTCTGCATAAGTAGAGGGTAATGAATAGGCTCACTGGATATCAGTGGAGAAACTTCCTCACTGTGGCGTACATGTGAGAAGAGATGGCTCGACAGGAAGCTGAGTGACGGGAATCTTTGTGCACGTGTGCAGGCATGCGCAATACTAAGCCAGTGTGTGACTTTCATCAATCAAATTATAGAAAGAAGCTTTGAGAGAGCCCCCCGCTCATTACCTGGGAAAGACCCACTTCGCAAATTAAAGTGCAGTCAAGCATCCAGGTGTACGGATTGGAAATCGTCACGAGCACATACACCATAATAATATCACTAAACCTAAAATAAGAACACAAGTTACATCCAAGCGTAAAATTTTCACCAACTGTTGACAACAAGACCCCATTGGCATAATGAAGCTAATGTGTACGGCAGGACCTGGCTAATGAAGTTAGCTTCTCCTATCGCCCTTGGCTGGGAAATTATGTCTTCATCGGGGGCCTTTTAACCTCCACATGGAAGCACGCACCACCAGCAATCTCCTCACTAAAACACCTCTCTCCTCAGACACGCAGCAGAAACACACACTTCCACACACCAGCTTAATGAGTGCCTGGGGAGACAGACTCAAAGACAGGTCCGCGCTTTGCCTTCCAATACGGAAAGCTTCCGAAAAACACAGGAGGTTGCTCTTGATCGCAGACGCCCTGAGGCTGAGAAGACACGCTAACACGGAGTCAAACCAAAGGGGGAGCAATGGGGTGGTGAAGAGGAATTGAGACTGCACATATGCTACTTATTGTACTTTTCTTTTAGTTGATGTCAAGAACACTCTGAGAGAAGGCTTTTTCATTGTTATTTATCACAAGGGTCCAATGACAACCAAGTTCACTATGAGGAAACTTTTTACATGTGTGTTCTTACCCATGTTCTGATAAGACCGCTTCACTAAACAATTAATGGAAACATCTTTTTACGAGGGCTTCACAATGGAAGAGGGGTTAGTGCGTCTGCCTCACAATACGAAGGTCTTGCAGTCTTTGGTTCAATCCCAGGCTCGGGATCTTTCTGTGTGGAGTTTGCATGTCCTCCCCGTGAATGCGTGGGTTCCCTCCGGGTACTCCGGCTTTCTCCCACTTCCAAAGACATGCACCTGGGGATAGGTTGATTGGCAACACTAAAAATGGTCCGAGTGTGTGAATGTGAGTGTGAATGTTGTCTGTCTATCTGTGTTGGCCCTGCGATGAGATAGCGACTTGTCCAGGGTTTACGCCGCCTTCCGCCCGATTGTAGCTGAGATAGGCGCCAGCGCCCCCCGCAACCCCAAAAGGGAATAAGCGGTAGAAAATGGATGGATGGGATGTTTTTATGAAGGTGTGTTTAAAGCAGGGACGGTGTATCAAATTGTGCCCAAACAATTGCTTCAACTAAAAAGGTCCCCTTTCACTTTCGTTATATTATTTTTCTGACCATGTCTGGAACAAACACAGCGTTGATGACTTCAAGATATATATTCAAACAGTGCAGATTTTTAAAATATAAATTATGATACTTTTGGAGATGTTAGAGGCAGAGCCTGGTTTCACTAGCAATGTCGGAATGCCTCCAGAATCGAAGGTCTTGCTGAAACTAAAAAAAATGTGTTGTAAATGTGACTGTTGAGCAAAATTGACACCTAAGTGTATCCAATACATATTATTTAGAACACAAGGAAGAGTTTTAAATGTAGATTAGAATCATAATTGGTCACCTATAACTTGTACTTAAGTGTAATTTGACAAATACAAGAAATACAAGGATGGCATTCTGAGCTGACCAGTATCCACTTCATTAAAAAGGTCCAGATATTAGTGTGCATCAAAACTGCTCAATAAATAGGAGATGACAGTGTGCATGATTCATATTGCATTCATAATAAAACATTTTGTTGTAAACAGATGGTGGGTGACACTTGTTTTTTTTAACAAATTATTGTTATTCCACACTGTCTGTTCACAGAGAGTCAAGGATATACGATTTTTAATTGCAAGAAATTGCTCAAGTGCAATCTCAAATCAATGTTTGTAAGTATCACTAATTGTTTGGAAAGGAAAAACAAAAACTGCTGCCTGCAAATGAGTTCAAGCCACGCCAAATTCCCAAAGCCAAATCTTTGCTATGTTTGATTTCTACCTGTCTCGTACTTCGAGCTTTTTTCAGGACTGTGATAATCATGGCTCTGCAGTCTGAACACCACTAATGATTGTTATAATCAGACTGGCTTAATGGTTATGAATTCAGTTTGATTTACAGATCTGCTGTGGACTCCCTGACAATCCTAAAAAAACATGTATACATCGCTTTTTGTTAAGATTTGTTGAGTAATTTAGGGGTAAAGTAACAGGTGGTTAAGTGTCAACCACATAGCTAACTGAATAATAAACTGCAAAAACTGATATGTGGGTTTTTATTGTAATGATTCTAGCACTTTAGACATTATCATGCAATGTCTTACAGTCTATAAAGGGTTATTTATGAGATTAAGCGTAACGTATCAGATTTTCAGTGACCACATATAAAAACAGCATTTTCCTCTCGGGCTCTTAGCACCTCGTTTCGCCTACTTCTAAAGCCACTATTATTTCTTAGCAGCACATATCAACCACTGGCGCAGGGGCAGACATTTATTGCAGATAAAAAAAAAATATTTTCAACGCATCTCTGCTAAGAAAGACAGAGGGACCGACCAATCTTAAATGCTTCGGCAGGAGCTTGTGGTACCGCAGGGACTCGCTGAACTGAGATAAATCCTCACTTCCATGGCCTCAGCATTCAATGAGCCCCTTACCTCCAGGAGTAGATGTGCCTAACCAAGCCAACAGACAGCCAGTGATGCAAGAAACCATCCTCTGAGAGGTAAAACCTAGTTAATTCATTTGCCATAATGGCGATGTGACCCACAATAGCATCTGTCCAAACCACCACTGAATCCCTATATCCCACTTCCACTGAGCCCACAAAATCCTGGCTTCTTCTCCTGGCTCAGAAAACAAAATTAAGAGGTTAGGTTATCTGAAAGCATGGTTTCCTCACCATGCTTTTGTAGTTAGGAGTGAATACAGCCAAGTTACTCAGACAAAAACATTCCTGTCCGCTCTTTGTTCCAGCGTCATTACCTTCAATGTCCCAGGGTTGGCTGGGGGTCCCTCTGAAGGGATTAGCACTTAAAAAGTGGGGAAAAAAACATTTCTTTATCCCTCCCAATTTGGGTCAGAACAAAGTGTTGATGTGTTCCATTATGCCCTAATACCTCTCCACCTGCAATTAGGCAAAATAGCACTTTGACATGACAATACCTTGGATCACACCTGGTCAGCCAGGGAACGAGAAGAAGTAGGAGGAAAGATTTGTGTTGTCGCTATAATTAGCAAGTATTTAGATTTCTCAAAAACCCTTTCTCCTGATCCCTTTTCGGCATACAGTACCACACATTACAGTAGTAATAGCCAGGGCAATTATTTACCCAAACCACAAAGAGGATAAACATGATTTGGATGCAGTCTATTATTGTAAAGAGGCTGTTATTTCCGAAATTCAAAAACACATACTACGTCATATCATTTTTTCTTCTTCAGCTTAATAGATATGATGGTTAAGCTGCTTGAACATAGCATTAAAACAAGTGAAAGTGAGTGTAAAGTTTGATCAGAAAGTGCTGTGTTGCTGTATGTTGTCAGGATGCCACTCGAACGCCTTCCTCGGGAGGTGTTTAAGGCACGTAAGACCAGTAGGAGACCACGGGAGAGACCCAGGACATGTTGGGAAGAATATGTCTCCTGGCTGGCCTGGGAATGCCTCGGGATCCCCCGGGAGGAGCTGAATGAAGTGGCTAGGGAGAGGGAAGTCTGGGCTTCCCTGCTTAGGCTGCTGCTCCCGCGACTCAACCTCGGATTAGCGGAAACAGATGGATGGATGGATGGATGTTCTTAGGTGTTCCAGTCGTTAAAATGAAGACATAGGAAGGAGATTTTATAGAGACCCGAAATAGGTGGTTCATAAAGGTTATAAAGTTAGGGGAAAAAACGAAAGTGCGTCAAATGAAATGGTTCTAAAAATATCACTTTTATCGCCTTGTGGAATACCATCGGACCATGCTCGTGCCTGCAGCGATCACTTTGTAAAATGTTTGTTTGAACATTTTATTTGTTTGAGAAACTTTCTGTGATGCAATCAAGTGTATTCTCTACTACATGAATAGTGTTTGAGAGCAGAACTAAACGTAAGAAAAGGACAAGAGATCGCATTAGTTTGTGTTCTTTTGTGGTTGCTATGCCTAAATAAAACTACGAAGACCTGGTTGTACAAATAAACTCACGTTATGTTAAGTCCTAGTAATAAATATTGTGATTGTTGTTTCAATCCACAGTATTTTCATTGTCCATTTTCATAACAGAAACTAAATAAATAAATGATAAATGGGTTGTACTTGTATAGCGCTTTTCTACCTTCAAGGTATTCAAAGCGCTTTGACACTACTTCCACATTTACCCATTCACACACACATTCACACACTGATGGAGGGAACTGCCATGTAAGGCGCTAACCAGCACCCATCAGGGGCAAGGGTGAAGTGTCTTGCTCAGGACAAAACAGACGTGACGAAGTTGGTACTAGGTGGGGATTGAAACAGGGATCCTCGGGTTGTGCACGGCCACTCTCCCACTGCGCCATGCCGTCCCTAAACTAAAAGTTTTGGGCAGTAGCAAAGCTATGTAGCTTCACTACATTTCTCAGTAGCTTGGCAGTAGCTTCGCTTCTTTTTGAACAGTAGCGATTTCTTTAGCTTAGCTATTTCTTAAACCCATTGAGCGAGTAGCTTAGTCCCAAAGCTACAAGCTTCAAAAAAAAAAAAAAAAAAAAAGGGAGGAGAAAAAGAGAAAAGAAAGAGAGAAACAGACAGCAAATCTCAGGGCAGGGTCCAAAAATCACAGAGAAAATCAATGATGATTGGTTGGTTTACTAAGATGAGTCACGATTGGTTAAAGTTAAGGCAGAACATTACAAACAGGACAATCAGAGGTAAGATAGGGCGTGTCATCGAACCAGGAAGGGACATCACAACAGCCACGCGCATCCCACATGAGGAATGAGGGAATCATTTAATCTACTGTACATATACATTCACTGTACAAACATACATGTATACATACTGTACATAAACATTCACTGTACAAACATACAAACACACATACTGTACATATACATTCACTGTACAAACATGCATATACACATACTGTACATAGGGGTGTAACGGTACGTGTATTTGTATTGAACCGTTTCGGTACAGGGATTTCGGTTCGGGGGTTTCGGTTCGGTACGAGGGTGTATCGAACGAGTTTATAATCTAAAGTCTTAACAAGCTGCTCTGCTTTCTGCCTCTGTCTGAGCAGTGAGCACCTAGCAGTGCCCCGCCCACACAACCATCTAATTGGTTACATACAAAGCCAATCAGCAGTGCGTATTCAGAGCGATGTAACAGCCAATCAGCAGTGCGTATTCAGAAAGCATGGAGTCAGTGCTCCGTCATCGAGATGAGCAGATATGTGTTTAGCAGGTGAGCAAAAGTTTTTTTTCCTATGTCAGTGAACCGTACGTATACAGACACAGCGATGGTGAACCGTAAGTGAAACAGACAAAACGTTGGAGGAGTCTACCCATCAACCGTGGGGGAAGTTTATTGATTTCTATTTTAGTAGTGGCTTAACACAATAAAGACATCAAATCCGTTGTTGCACATTAAAATGGCTTTGACATAAGTGAGAGACATCTGAAAAGAATACTCAGGGCGAGGGGGCTTTCTCGTCATAATGGGTACTGTTTCTGTTTTACTTCCGGTTCACTGACATAGGGAAAAAATAAATTGCGAGATTTCGCAAAAAGTATTGTGAGATTTTGCAAAAGTATTGCGACATCCATGTCCCTTGTTCCTTGTTTTGCTGTGAATAAGTTTATGAAAACAATGAGTACTTGTTTTGCTATATTGCTGTTGATGTACAATATAAAATAGAAATTAGCAGGCAAACCAGACGTTACTTTACATGCCAACCAAAAGCTCTCCATTTTAGCAAGACCGTTTCCTAATGTTGAGGCCTACAGGGGGAACAGGCTTTTAGTTCTGCTACACACAGCTCGTTCACTCAGTTAATGAGGACATTAATTACATTCTACAAAAACATTTTTAAAACAGCAAGCGTGCGTTCATAAGAGAGATGAACTATCATTCCTGTTTTGTTTCAAAGGTGCTGGAGTACAGCAAAGCCATCTGAAGGCTGCTAAAATACCTCAGGGAGGTGTAAAGCAAAACATTACCCTTTTGTAATTATGCTAAAAGTTTCTATTGTATAAGGGAGGGAGCAAAATCATGAATGTGGAGTGTAGCACACTGTGGGTAAACAAAGCTAACTGCAATGAGGCCTGTCTTGTGTTGGGTGAGGAATCTATACATCAACAGTGTCCCATTGTCAGTTGCCTTATTGTCACATACCACCGTTAAGCAGAGTAATACCCATATAACCACCATGCTCCTAATGCCTTTTCTCCTTTCCCTTGTGATCAGCCAACTCCCGACCTTAATCACAAACTAAGCTGCTTCCTAATTACTCTGGTTGTAGTCTAAACTTTATGCCAGGTCGACCTGCTCAGAGGTCTCTGACACTGTGTGCACTACCTGAGCACATTAAAGGCGTACTGAAATGAGATTTTCTTATTTAAACAGGGATAGCAGGTCCATTCTATGTGTCATACTTGATCATTTCGCGATATTGCCATATTTTTGCTGAAAGGATTTAGTAGAGAACATCCACGATAAAATTTGCAACTGGAGAAAAGCCATGCCTCACATGTTGAGGGCTCCTCATTAATCCACATTGATTTTAATGGGAGCCTCCAACAAAAACAGCTATTCAGACCGAGAAAACAACAATTTCCCCATTAATTTGAGCAAGGATGAAAGATTCGTGTTTGAGGATATTGATAGGGACGGACTAGAAAAAAAAAAAAAAAAAAGTTACAAAAAAACAAATGGCGATTGCAATCGCGTTGCATTGAGACGGATTCATATGTTTTTAGAGACATTTACTAAGATTATTCTGGGAAATCCCTTATCTTTCTATTGTGTTGCTTGTGTTTTAGTGAGTTTAACAGTACCTGATAGTCGGAAGTGTACGTCCACGACCGGGTTTAGACGCGCAGTGTCTCAGGGAAGTCGACGGCAGCTGTACGGGAGGCACAAGCTCAGCTGATATCCGGTAAGAGGCGACTTTTTAACCACAATTTTCTCAATGAAACCTGCTGGTTGACATTCGGTTGGGATTCATGTTGGCTGTGATCCATAGTAAAGTTTCACGTCCGTGAATTTTAAACAAGGAATCACCGTGTGTCTGTGTGGCTAAAGGCTAAAGCTTCCCAGCTCCATCTTTCTACTTTGACTTCTCCAATATTAATTGAACAAATTGCAAAAGATTCAGCAACACAGATCTCCAAAATACTGTGTAATTATGCCGTTAAAGCAGATGACTTTTAGCTGTGTGTGTACGCAGCGCTCATATTCATAACAGCCCGTGACGTCACGTATACACGTCATCATTACGCGACCTTTTCGAGAAAAAAGTCCCGGGAAATTTAAAATTGCAATGTAGTAAACTAAAAAGGCCGTATTGGCATGTGTTGCAATGTTAATATTTCATCATTGATGTATAAACTATCAGACTGCGTGGAGGGTAGTAGTGGGTTTCAGTAGGCCTTTAAGGATAAAAGGTCGCAGCTGCAGCAAATAATTTTTTATCTTTGGTGTTGCAGTGTTTTTTGTCAGCCCAAAAAAAATGACATTTGTGATTTCACACAAAATGTGGACACAGGTCTAACAGTCAGTTTGAATCCACCTGGGTGTCATTTGTGAATGTTTAAAAAGTCAGAAAGAGTTTAGAAAATATTTACAGTATATAAACAACACGCAAGGATCACAAAGGGGGACCGCATACTTACACATAGGCCAAGCATTAATTATTTGTTATTACTTTTAAGGGGTATTTTTTGCTAACAACCCCCCTTACAACAGTGTTGCATATTTTTGGCTTTGTGCTTTTATAATGCATGCGGCGGCGCTCGCAGCCTTCGGCGACAAAGGGCATAGTGGCATGAATGTTTTCCATTCACATTAGCCTTTTCTAGGCCACTCTCTGAAAGTTTTCCATTTAAATGAAATTACCAAAACAGAACAGCTGTTAAAAATCAACCCTACTAAGGAGATCTGTGGTGCCTGAGGGTCACACAGCACATTGATGGCGACAGCACTTTTGAAATACTTTATTTTCTTTAGTCAACATGAAAAATTAGATCACATTCAAAAGAAATAACAAAATAATGCAGAGTTTAAGTCTGTCGCAGCCTCCACTCACCTGTAAGACTAGGGAGGTGCTGATAGATCAGCCACCAATCAGTATCGGCCGACTTTTGTGAAAAAGTATGCGATGGCCATTGCCATCGATTAATGCATTTTTTTTTCGGATCAAAAACGCCAAACCTCTCAGGCTGACACTGTATTATTTTTAGTTCTCCGACTGAAAGCAGCTAGATTTAATAATAATCACCTCCGTTACGGCATATAAACTGCATTTATTTCATATCTTAAGTACCATTATCACTAGAGGACGAGGCTGAACATTATACACAAAGAGGAAGAGAAAAATAACTAGTGTGCTGATATTGTTTAACTGTCACTAGCACTCACCATAAATAAATAAAAAATGTACAGTTAATACACGTGATTGGGATCGGTATTGGTATTGAACAAGCTCACTCATTGGGGCGGTGTGGCTAGGTTGGTAGAGTGGCCATGCCAGCAACTTCAGGGTTGCAGGTTCAATCCCCACTTCCGCCATCCTGGTCACGGCCGTTGTGTCCTTGGTCAAGATACTTTATCCACCTGCTCCCAGTGCCACCCACACTGGTTTAAATGTAAAAATTAGATATTGGGTTTCACTATGTAAAGCGCTATGAGTCACAAAAGAAAAAGTGCTATATAAATATAATTCGCTTCACTCATGGATGATCGGTATCGGAATTGGCAGCATAAAACCTTGATTGGAAAACATTCCTATGTAAGACCTTCAACTATTGGGACACTCAGTTTTGTCGTTTATATTAGCAACCTGGGTCTTTTGGACAAAGACTGGTTTCCCCTACATGTCACTGATCGTGGCGCACCGCCACGGCATGATACATGCCGTCACACCTTTGAAATAAGTTGGGGGTTTTTTACATGAAAACTATTTTTTTTTACTTTAAAATTAATTTAATTCATACATTGTATGAATATATATACTATATGTAGTGTATTGTTTACATACTGTTGGTTATACTATGTTTTTCAAACTAAATAAGTTTGAAAAACATTTCAAATACCATAAAAACTTTCCTTTATGCTTTATTTTGAAGTAGAAAAAATGTGCATATAAATCTTCTTTCAGGAGTACTACAGCTGGACGCGCACCTACATTAAATGGAGTTGGCACTCCACAAAAGTAAAGAGAGGAAGTTCAAGAGAAAGGGATTTCAAGTTAATAATGCAATCAAAACAGAACAGTGCATACTGTATGTAGTTTTGTCCCAGCTAAACTAAATAAACTGTAGTACCTATTTTTACCTACATTTATTTAAGTGTAATTCATTATTTTATTATTTATTTTTTTATTGTTATTTTATTATGGTGTTTTCTACATTACATTACATTTATTTTAACAATTCATAGTGGATTTGACAAGATAGAAAACACGATTCTAAAATGTGTTAGTTTTCTTTTTTCACATTACATTTTATTATTTCAACATGTAATGTTTCTAACACTGCGATGAGGTGGCGACTGGTCCAGGGTGTACCCCGCCTTCCACCCGATTGAAGCTGAGATAGGCGCCAGCACCCCCCGCAACCCCAAAAAGGGAATAAGCGGTAGAAAATGGATGGATGGATGTTTCTAACAAAACATACATGTATTAAAAATGTAATAAAAATCACTCTTCCTTTTGTATCACATCCAATGTGTTTTTTTTTCGTGTTTTTTTTTTTTTTAAACAATTATGATCACTTTAAAAGTGGTATATAATAAACATGAGATAAGAAAAATGGAATAAAAAATGTTTGCAGGTCGACGAATCATGAGTCAGTCAGTAACAGCTTCCCCAGCTGCAGATCTCGGTGTGTGTCAGTTGGCGAACGACACAAGCCCTCAGCACCCAATGAACGACCCCGCACAGTGACTGAACGAGATCCTCAATGTGACGTCGTCCTCCGCGACACAGTTACTTCTCTGTGTCAGTACGTTCGCGAACGTGATTCACGTGATTCACGTCGCGACACAGTCAGTTCCCTGCGTCAGTACGTTCGCGAACGTGATTCACGTGATTCGCGCCAGTTCCACTCATACCGGCATGGTCTCAACTGAATTGAGAAAGGAACGAATCAGCTCATGAAGGCATTCGGTTCAGTACGTTCACTCAAAAGATTCGTTCGTTTGAACGAATCGTTTGCGAATGACACAACGCTATTATGTGGTAGGCCTTTGTATTGCATATCTAAGATGTTATTTTCTCTGTATGTTTAAATGGATGTCCTGATCTTGCTGGCTGGAAAACAAGTTCACCTTTGGGTACTAATAAATTAACCTAACTTAACCTTGTTTAAGCCTGTTTAAACCACCCTAATTCTTTTGACATAACTACAGACAATAACTTCTAACATTATGCCGTGCGCATCTTCAAACCTCCGTTCTTTTGTGTGTGTGTTTTTTTTTTCCAGGTAGTACTCCGGTTTCCCCCCATATTCCAAAAGTATGCATGTTAAGTAAATTGGAGACTGTAAATTGGTCATAGGTATGAGTGTGAGTGTGAATGATTATTTGCATTAAGCTGGCGGTGTTAGAGCCAACCTTCATCCAGCATCATTGTATTGCTTTTTTCAGTTTATTTCAAATTATTTGTTATTGTTGGCATCCGTAAGTCTCGGAAGACAATGGATTGGCGCCCCTTTGATATGTTTTAGTTGGTCATGCAGCGTCTGCTGGGGCTGTACAAACCCACACGGGAGTGACAGTCTCTGTTGCACTTGGTTCATTTGTAGGTCGAGTCAGCTACAGGATGTAGTTACTTGCTCTTTCTCTGAGCTCGCTTCTCATCTGCAAGCTGGCGGAGTTTTGCCTCTCCAGCTTTTAGTCCAGTGTTCACTGTGTGTCTCCAGCTGGATCTGTCCTGAGCAAACTCTTCCTAGGTGTTCAGGTCCATATTGAGCGCTTTCAGGTCACGCTTGCAGACATCCTCGAAGCGGAGATGTGGCCGTATCGTTGTCCTCTTGCCGGAGGCAAGCTCTGTGTAGAGGATGTCTTTGGGCATTCGGCCATCGTCCATTACACGCACATGGCCCAGCCATCGAAGGCGACGCTGACAAAGGAAAGTGACCATGGTGGGAATCTTGGCTTGCATCAGCACCTTGTTGTTTGTTACACGATCACTCCATGTAAACCCGAGTATGCGACGGAGGCAGCGCATGTGAAAGGCACTTGGCCTCTTCTCCTACGAGGAGTACAGAGTCCAGGATTCGCTGGCGTACAAGAGAGTACTTAGCACGCTGGCACAATACACAGCGATCTTGGTGTTTATTGTCACCATGCTGTTGTTCCACACTCTTTGCGACAACCTGGCCAAGGTTGTGAATGCCTTGCCGATCCTCTTTTTGATCTCTGCTTCCAGTGAGAGGTTGTCAGTGGTGGTGGAGCCAAGGTATCTGAACTGGCTGATGACCTCTAGTTGAGAGTCGTTGATGGTGATACAGGGTGGTTCAGCATCTTGGGCCATCACATTTGTCTTCTTCAGACTGATATTTAGGCTGAACTCGTCACATGCCTTTGCAAAGCGGTCCATCAGGCTCTGTAGGTCTTCTTCTGTGTGGTTGGCCAGAACAGAGTCATCTGTAAACAGCACGTCTCTGATAGTTAACTCCTGGACCTTGCTCTTTGCTTTTAGGCGAGCCAGGTTGGACAGTCGGCCGTCTGACCGAGTGTGGAGGTAAACACCCTCGGTGGATGATTCGAAGGCGTGCTTCAGCAGAACGGCAAAGAAGATGCCGAAGAGAGTGGGAGCGAGGACAAAGCCCTGTTTAACGCTACTGCGGATGTGGAAAGCATCTGACGTCGAGTCGTCATATTGGACTGTGCCTTTCGTTCCGTCATGGAATGACTTGATCATGCTCAGAAGTCTATATTATTCATTTAATGTGATTACTACAGGTATCCATCCATCCATTTTCTACCGCTTATTCCCTTCGAGATCACGGGGGGCGCTAGAGAATATCTCAGCTACAATCGAGCGGAAGGCAGGGTAGGCCTTGGACAAGTCGCCATTTAATTGCAGGGCCAACACCAATAGACAGACAACATTCACACTCACATTCACACACTAAGGCCAATTTTTTTAATGTTGCCAATCAACCTATCCCCAGGTGCATGTCTTTGGAGGTGGGAGGAAGCCGGAGTACCCAGAGGGAACGCACGCAGTCACAGGGAGAACATGCAAACTCCACACATAAAGATCCCGAGCCCGGGATTGAACCAAGGACTACTGAGGACCTTCGTATTGTGAGGCAGACGCACTAAACCCTCTTCAACCGTGCTGCCTACTACAGGCATATATATATATATATATATACTGTAATATATATATATATATATGATGTGGTTAGTTTTACATTGATTTCATTGTGGATAGTATCAACAAAACAGTTCAAATTTATTTTTTTCATCTTTAATTCAAATGACTGTTTACATATTTGGCTAACTCAATTCCAACGTTCAGGGAGGGCAAAATATACAGAAGCCTGTATTATCTTTAACAATGAGCAGCAACAATTAAAATTGCTTGGAACAAAGAGAACACCGTCTACCAAGTCAAATTCCGTGTGTGCTAAACATACTTAGCTAATAAAGCTAGTTTTGATCATCTAAGAAAAAATGTATTAACAAATAATAACATATTTGTTTTTGAATATACGTAAAACATTTACATAGTCTTTTAAAATAAAATATATGCATCATTGCAAATCAAAATAATGGCATCATATGATGTCATATTGACAACACCCCTAACACCACATATAAAGTGGCAATCCATGAGAAACCCGGAGAGGTAGTTCAAACTTTCTGAAAAGCTATTTCTGAAATAACTTTGGAGCCTGACGGCCTTACCAGGACAGACGCACCAAGTCAAAATACAAAGCAGATCATCTCTCTGAAGCCCAGACTGACCTTAACATCAGTGCCCCACACTGTAAAAAATTACTGTAAAAATACCAAAAAAAATCACAGTTATATACTGTTCTTCTTAAATGCAGTTAAGTACTGTTTTTTTGTTGCATTTTACAAAAAAAATCGACCAACAGTAAGCTACTGCACAACTTATAGTATAATACAGTATTTTTCAGACTTGTTTCTTGGGTCCGCCCACAATTGTCAGACCGAGCTTCTTTTCGCACTGTCTGCTGCTTTTACGCATAACACGTACCCAGGCGGAAGAAAAAGTAGTTCCAACTAAACCATGTAATTTATACAAGATTTCAATAGTACTTCCCATTGTGTTGCTGTTGATATTTTTACCTCAAAACATGTACTATCAAAGTATCAACATTTTGATTTGAAAATCAATTTTAGAGCATTAACATCTGGCACTCCTTTTATTGATATTCAAGTATCATTCCGCACATCTTAACTAGTCTGAAGTTGCCAAGTACTCATGGATGGACGATCCACCTCCAGCTACACGATCACCTGGCCGCCGGAGCTACATCCATCCTACTGGTCTCTTTTTGATAACAAGGTAATTCCCGTGCAATCAAAGTCACTTGTACCTTGATGTGTCATGTTCTGTTAGAATTGCTTTATATACATAGATTTATAAAGTACGAAATTACATAGCGTCACAGTCAACATCGCATGTACCGCCACATGCTAGCTAGCTAAGTTTTCGTCATTTTTGTCAGCGTGATTATAAAAAAAAAGATATTAACTTGCAACATATGTGCTACGACTTGCAGCAATGTGCTTGCGTATGTTAGACACATGCAAAGTCATAGTTTTATGCCCAATGCATCGTTTCAGTGTGCTTTCCCTGAATGAGTATAGCTGTATTTGAGAAAAAAAGCTATGAACCATAATGCTCAGTCTACCCTTCCTGTGGATGAAGATGTGGAGTTGACTCTTCATATCATCCAGCTGTTGATGGCCTATTTTGATGAAAGAAGAGGTGCACTGATACTCCTTGCAGATGTAAGTTTAGCACTATGCATTCTTGAATTTTAATTAAATGATGCTCCAAACTGCCATGTTATATTTTGTCACAAGTCATCATGGTGACCTATTTTTTCTACAGATGTCTGCCACTGCAGGCGATGTGGAGCGGACACTGACCCTCCCGACCAGTCCACGACTGATACTGCTAGGTAAGTGTCTCATGGAGCGCAGAACATAAGTCTGTTTGTCCCAAATATATGTATACTAAGCTCTCCTGCAGATGTATTTGTATCATTGTTGTTTTTGTCATTTCGAACACTGGAAAGTAATGATTTGCAGCAGTACACCTAGGACAGTGGTTCTTAACCTTTTATCAGTGATGTACCCCCTGTGAATTTTTTTTAATGTGACATTTTTTTTTATTCAAGTACCCCCTAATCAGAGCTAAGCATTTTTGGTTGAAAAAAAGAGATAAAGAAGTAAAATACAGCACTATGTCATCAGTTTCCAATTCATTAAATTGTATAACAGTGCAAAATATTGCTCATTTGTAGTGGTCTTTCTTGAACTATTTGGAAAAAAAAGATATAGAAAAAACTAAAAACTTGATGAAAAATAAACAAGTGATTCAATTATAAATAAAGATTTCTACACATAGAAGTAATCATCAACTTAAAGTGCCCTCTTTGGGGATTGTAATAGAGATCCATCTGGATTCATCAACTTCATTCTAAACATTTCTTCACAAAAAAATAATATTTTAAACATAAACAATATTTATGGAACATGTCCACACAAAAAAATCTATCAGTCAACACTGAATATTGCATTGTTGCATTTATCTTCACAGTTTATGAACTTACATTCATATTTTTTTGAATTATTATTCAATAAATATATTTATAAAGGATTTTTGAATTGTTGCTATTTCTAGAATGTTTTAAAAAAAAATCTCACATACCTCTAGGCATACCTTCAAGTACCCCCAGGGGTACACGTACCCCCATTTGAGAACCACTGCCTTAGGACAGTGGTTCTCAAATGGGGGTGCGCTTACCCCTGGGGGTACTTGAAGGTATGCCAAAGGGTATGTGAGATTTTTCTTTAGATATTTTAAAAATAGCAACAATTCAAAAATCCTTTATAGATATATTTATTGAATAATCCATCCATCCATCCATTTCCTACCGCTTATTCCCTTTGGGGTCTCGGGGGGTGCTGGTGCCTAGCTCAGCTACAATCGGGCGGAAGGCGGGTACACCCTGGACAAGTCGCCACCTCATCGCAGTATTTATTGAATAATACTTCAACAAAATATGAATGTAAGTTCATAAACTGAGAAAAGAAATGCAACAATGCAATATTCAGTGTTGACAGCTAGATTTTTTGTGGACATGTTTCATAAATATTGATGTTAAAGATTACTTTTTTTGTGAAGAAATGTTTAGAATTAAGTTCATGAATCCAGATGGATCTCTATTACAATCCCCAAAGAGGGCACTTTAAGTTGATGATTACTTCTATGTGTAGAAATGTTTATTTATACTTGAACCACTTGTTTATTTTTCAACACATTTTTTTTTTGTATCTTTGTTTTCCAAACAGTTCAAGAAAGACCACTACAAATGAGCAATATTTTGCACTGTTATACAATTTAATAAATCAGAAACTGATGACAAAGTGCTATATTTTACTTCTTTATCTCTGTTTTTCAACCAAAAATGCTTTGCTCTGATTAGAGGGTACTTGAATTAAAAAATTGTCCACAGGGGGTACATCACTGAAAAAAGGTTGAGAAACACTGCCTTGGGAGACTAGATGTAAACAGAGTAAAGAGAAAGGGATATATTTTTGGGTGTAAGGTGGCCATTCAAAATACCTTTAAAATGCTACCCATATTGGATACTGTTTAGGAACATAAACTGCATTTCTTGACTGTTCCAGTTGCTGGTGACAAAGTCAGAATAAAACGTTAGATGATCAGCATGGAAGGTGATGTCATCTGCGAAGGCGTCCAACCTAGCTTCATCTAAGGGCTTGCTGCCCTTCTTGCCACCTACAATGTGTTCAACTTGGAATACCAAGAGGAAGGTGCTCGGACATTGGAATTTGTTCAAAGGAAAATCCTCTTGATACTGTTAAATACTGTTAGGATATTTTGCCCCTTTTCTCACCTCTGTTCAGGAATTTCACTTGTCATTTCCCCAATTGTGTGCCTTAAATCAATGACTCTTCTGTTCCTTTGTGGACCTTCTTATTACAAATGTTTCTTTTGATAGCAAGTTGAAGATGGCATGTTCATCCAAAGTGTGATGCTGGATTCAGAGTGAATGAATTATTACCGCATTAAATGTTTTTTGATCTAGAGTAATTATTTTTGGCCACCAGACCTAAGTCTGTCAAACATATCAGCATCTCAAACCACAGCTACCTCATCTTTGTGCAACTTGTTCCAACTGGTCTGAACAATCCAGTCGACCAACATGGTTACAAAAATGAGGCGGGTTGTGCTTTGAAATGGACATAAAGCCAGGTGAAGAGAATGAATCTGTCTCTGCCCTCCATCTTTTGATACCCTGCCTTTTGTTTTTTGTTTTGGCATGCATTACAACAGATTAAGTTGTATTACAGTAGGTAAGTTTCCAAAACACTACATAACAAACTAGAAAAGCATGTGAAGAGTGCAGACCACCACAATAGGGTCACTGGCAGCGATATTTTGGTGTGTCCAGATATGACCTTAGGTTGGAAATTATTTTCTAGTGCGCTGGGGACTACTCCTGGCTCTTAGCCTCTATCACAGCTTATAACAGTGGGGTCTCTGACAGAATCCTTAAAAAGAAAATACTGGATCCAGACAGTGATCCGGGTCTCCACCAAAATCTAACAATCTGTTCTTTATCTGGATACCCACCTTGTGCGAATATATGAACAAAATCCGTTTGAGCTGTTTCCAAATTTTGCAAATCCACTTACATCAACAAAAATATAACCTCTTAGGCAGAGGTAAATATGTAAACGTGTCAAAGAAGTATCCATGTTGCATTCTCCTGTGCAGTAATATGCCAGATACACAATCTCATTACATGGTTGTTTTGTCTGCCAATGAAGGAATTATAAATGTGCTATCAAAAGATGGCAAAAGATAGACAGAGAGAAATACATAAATAGAGAGAGGGATTTGGGAGGTTTTAGCATTGCCTTCCTCTCTGAATTGGTCTTAATGGGTTTTAGAGCATTCACTCATCTATAGCTGTGGTTATGGTATAGGCTCACATATATCCTAAAATTGATATGAATATTTGTGCAGTGCATATTCATAAATTAACAATGTGAGGGGAGTTCTGTATCGACTGCAAGTAATCTTCAATCACGACAGAATATCTTATATGCTTTCTCTGTTTTTTAGGCGATTCATTGGCATTAACCCTGAGAGGGGAACAAAGGCTAGCCAGGGAAAGGTGGTGTCCAAGAAGACCAGGAAGCTGGTCCAGAAAAAGGCAGCAACTGTAAATCCTCACGTAGCCACCCTTATAAAAATTCTCACAGACTTTGGTGGGGCTTTATGTTGCCCGACCACTGAACACTGGGTAAGGCATGTTGAGTTAGTTTAGTAAATTGTGCAGTTCAGTTTTGTTTTACAAATTTTTCTATTGCACATGATCCCAACTTGTTTTGTTCTAAATGTTAAAAATGTTCTTTGAAAATGTGCGTGCTCTCTCTGATGGTGAAGCAGAAGCACTATGTATGTGGTGTGTGTGGGGGGGATGTTAACATCATATCCAAAAGGACATTTTCATTTTGATCGTTTTGATCGTTATCTGGATGTAGAAACCACGTTCTCTGATGCCATCGTTTGTTCCGATTGCAGGAGTTGCTTAACATTGTTTTAAATGTTAAAACGTTAATTTAAAATGCGTGTGCTCTCTCGGATGGTGCAACAGAGGCACTATGTTTGGGGGTGTGGGTGTGGCCTGGTGGGAGGATATCTAAATGGACATTTTCATTTTGATTATCTAGTTCTATGGACTGCTCTGATGGTAAAGTTGCTTAACATTGTTCTAAATGTTAAAATGCTTCACTGAAAAAAAGAAGAATGCACTAAATGTACATTGAATGTGTTTGATGCGCTTAAAAATAATTGGTTAGTAAAAGCATAAACTTGCAAGGCCATTTCTCCAGTCATTTTTATGCCAGCAGATTGCAGGGGTTTTGATTTTGAAAAATTAAAAGTTCAACTTATTAACTTCTAGTGGCATTATACTGTAAAGCTCAGTCTATAGTGCTAACAATTTGTGAAGAGGGGCGTGTCCTACGCGTCCTCTGCGGGCAGAGCATGTGCGGCAACTGGTCGTGAAGCAGCAATCAGGTGAGCAGATACCTCAGCTGGGACGTGTTATCTAATCACCTGTTTCCTTTATTAGCAGCGTCGGAATCCATGAGGAGGGTGGCGAGTGAGGAGTGAGAGCCAGACGGAGGAGAGTTCAATAAAACATGTCATTCAGAGCTGAAAAGCTGGAAAGAGACATTTGTGACAAATAAAACTGTGTAAACCCTGAACCAGGCGGGGTGTTTCCGGGTAGGGAACGGAGGGTCCAGGACGAGGATCTCCACAGTGGCGCCCAACAAAGTGAAGGACCCAAAAGAAAGAAAAACTATGTCAGCACCAACCCCGCTGGAGGCACTTGCCCAAGTGCTGGCCCAGGTGGCAGCCGGGAGTCAGCAGCAGTCTCAGCTGCTCAAGACGCTGATGGACAGGGCGGAGGCGACAGGAGGAACATCGGCCATGAAGCGCATGGTGGAGGGGGAGGACCCACAGACGTTCCTCGACGTCTTCGAGGCAACGGCAAGGTCGAGCAGATGGCCGGAGGAAGAGTAGGGCGTGAAGCTGCTGCCGCTCCTGGTAGGGGAGGCGCAGCGGGCGATGTTGAGTCTCCCGGCAACCGCCCGCACGCAATACGCCAACTTACGTCATTCCATCTTGGACCGGGTCGGCAGCAGCAAAGAAGACCATCATAGAAGATTCCGGGCGATGAGGCTGGAGCCAGGAGACCGGCCGTTTGTCTTCGCACACAGGCTGAGAGACGCAGCGACCCGATGGCTCCAGCCAAATGGGCAGGACCCTCAGATGCTGGAAGACATAGTCCTGGAGCAGTTCCTGGATGCCATTCCGGCGAGGACCGCAGCCTGGGTCAAGTACCACAGCCCTTCAGAAGTGAATGTAGCCGTGAAACTGGCGCAGGAACATTTGGCAGTACAGCGAGAGGCGACGCCAAGGATGGACACGAGACCTGCTGCAGCCCCCCGCCGGCGACTCGCCCCACGATGGGGGGCGGTGGAGAGAGAAAAATCGCCCGGGCACCACGGACAGGTTCCCCAGGCGGACACAACGCAGAATGCACACACACACATGCACGCACACAACACAAAAAGGGGGACATGGGAATATGACAAACCTGCCTGTGGTTTTTTGTTACAGGGTGTCAGCGCTACGGATGGAGGGCTTCCCTCGCAAAGTGCACCTCAAATGCCGGGCCCGGTGTGTTGGGGGTGCGGTCAGCCCGGTCACATGCGCAGGGAATGCTCCCTGATGGAGGTGGGGCAGGTGATGCGGGTTGTCGGGCCTCCAGCACCTGCGCCCGATCGGGGAGAGACGTACCGTGTTCCGGTAAGGTTACAAGGGGGTACATACCGGGCGATGGTGGATTCGGGCTGTAAACAGTCCTTGATCCACCAGAATCTGGTTCGGCCCGGGGTTTTGAGGCAAGCAACACGGGTGAGGATAAGGTGTATTCATGGGGAGGTGCACGAATATCCGATTGTACCAGTGAAAATTGCATATGGCAAACAAAAACATAAAGTCGAGGTAGCTGTAAGTACGCACCTCTCGCACCCCGTAATTTTGGGCACGAATTGGCCGGGGTTCAATGATTTATTGGCAGAATGTGTGGGGATGCGTTCACAGAGAGTAGGAGAGGGGAGTATTCGCGCTGTTCTGAGTGGCGACGCGGCTTCATCCAGGAGTGCCGAGCGGGAACCGGCGGGGGCTTCGCGGGAGGCCCCCCTGGCTCCTCGATGGTCACCTACGGAGGACTTTCCCCTCGAACAGTCCCGTGATGAAACCTTGCGTGAGGCCTGGGACCAGGTCGACTTTATTGATGGTCAGCTGGTGCGCCCGGGAAAAGCGCGAGTATTCCCTCATTTTTCAGTAATCAGAGATAGACTTTACCGAGTGGCCGTGACACGCAAACAGGGGAGGAATGCACCCAGTTGTTGGTGCCAAAACGCCACCGGGAAATGGTTTTCCAGGCGGCGCATATGAACCCGATGGCTGGACATATGGGATATGACAAGACACTTAATCGGGTCATGGTCCGTTTCTATTGGCCAGGCTTCCGGGCGGATGTGCGCCGCTGGTGCGCCGTCTGCCCGGACTGCCAGCTGGTGAATCCAGCGGCCACTCCAAAGGCACCATTACGCCCATTACCCCTCATAGAGGTCCCCTTCGAGGGAATGGGCATGGACCTCATCGGACCATTTCACCAGAGCACACAGGGATATCGCTTTGTTTTAGTCCTAGTGGATTACGCAACGCGCTATCCCGAGGCAGTGCCGCTGCGCTCTATTTCCGCCAAAAGTGTTGCGCAAGCGCTGTTTAAGGTCATTTCCCGGGTTGGGATCCTGAAAGAGATCTTAACTGACCAGGGCACGTCCTTTATGTCGCGCACAATAAAAGAACTGTACGGATTATTGGGGATAAAATCGATCCGCACCAGCGTGTATCATCCGCAAACGGATGGGCTGGTGGAGCGGCTAAATAAAACGCTGAAAACAATGATCCGTAAGTTTATGTACGAGGACTAACAAAATTGGGATAAATGGTTGGATCCCCTCATGTTTGCGATGCGGGAGGTACCTCAGGCCTCGCTTGGTTTTGCACCTTTCGAGTTATTGTATGGCCGGAGGCCTCGCGGAGTCTTGGACGTTATTAAAGAAAGCTGGGAGGAGAGTCCAAGCTCCAGCAAAAATGAAATACAATACGTCCTTGACATGCGAGCAAAACTCCACCAGGCGGGGCACTTGTCACGCGAGAATTTGCTCCGTGCTCAAGCGCGTCAACAGCGCACGTATAACCGGGGAACCCAACTGCGTAAATTTATACCGGGAGAAAAAGTGCTTGTATTGCTTCCAACTTCAAGCTCTAAATTACTGGCAAAGTGGCAAGGACCCTTTGAGGTCACGCGGCAAGTGAGTGATGTGGACTATGAGCTTCGGCGCTCGGACCGTCGGGGGGACACACAATTATATCATATTAATCTGCTGAAGGCATGGAGACAGGCGCCTGTTTCCATGGCGACGGTGGTGAAGGGGGAAGAGGAGTTGGGGCCAGAGGTCCCGCACTCCGGACCCACCCCTCTGCTTTCCTGTGACAACCAGCTCACATTGGCACAGCGGGCGGAGGTAGCTGAGTTACAGCAGCGCTTTTCTGACGTGTTCTCATCACGGCCCGGCCGCACGAATCTCATCCAACACCACATTGAGACTAGCCCGGGGATTACGGTGCGATCTCGTCCATATAGGCTCCCTGAACACAAGCGTAAAGTTGTGCGAGAGGAATTTTAAAAAATGCTTGAAATGGGAGTGATAGAAGAATCTCACAGCGCATGGTGCAGTCCCATTGTTTTGGTAGGGAAAAAGGATGGGACCGTGCGTTTCTGGGCATTTTACCGCAGGGTGAATGATTAGTCACGTTTTGACGCATACCCAATGCCCCGGGTCGACGAGCTCCTAGATCGGCTGGGCACTGCTAATTTTTTCACCACACTGGATTTAACCAAGGGTTACTGGCAGATTCCCTTATCACCAGAGTCCAGGGAAAAAACGGCCTTCTCCACTCCGGACGGTTTGTACCAGTTCGTAACACTTCCGTTCGGCTTGTTCGGTGCGCCTGCCACGTTCCAGCGTCTCATGGACGGGGTGCTGCGGCCCCACGCTGCATACGCGGCTGCGTACCTGGATGATGTCATCATCCAGAGTGACAGCTGGGAACAACACATGCAGCGTGTGGGGGCGGTGCTCGAGTCCCTGAGGCGGGCGGGGCTCACTGCCAACCCGGCGAAGTGCGCGGTTGGATGGAGGGAGGTACAGTATCTGGGGTACCACTTGGGGGGGGGGGGGGGGGGCAGGTGCGGCCACAGGTGGACAAAACAGCGGCGATCGCGGCCTGTCCACCTCCCAAGACAAAAAAAGAGGTGAGGCAGTTCTTGGGACTAGCAGGATACTACCGGAGGTTCATTCCGCGGTTCGCGGATTGGACTGGTCCATTAACTGACCTCACCCGAAAAGGTGCTCCCGAACTGGTCCAGTGGACGAAGCAGTGCCAGCAGGGGTTTGAGAAGGTGAAAAAAGCACTTTGTGAGGAGCCGGTGCTGCACATGCCTAATTTTGAAATCCCTTTCTGTCTGCAGGCGGACGCGTGGAGTCGGGGGCTGGGGGCGGTACTGTCCCAGCAGGTGGGGGGGGTCGACCGCCCCGTATTATATCTCAGCCGTAAGTTGTCGGACCGGGAGGTGAGGTACAGCACGGTGGAGAGGGAGTGCCTCGCCATCCGGTGGGCGGTGGGGGCCCTCCGTTACTACCTTTTGGGGCGCGCCTTCAGCCTCTATTCGGACCACAAACCGCTCCAGTGGCCCCACCGCATGAGGGATTCCAACGCGAGGATCACCCGATGGTACCTTGCGCTGCAGCCTTATAACTTTCGGGTGGTCCACAAGCCGGGGAGTCAGATGGCCGTGGCCGACTTCCTCTCTCGCCCTGGGGAGGGGGGGAGTTGCCGCGGCCGGACGGCTGCCCGGCCTGAATCGGGCGGTGGAGGCATGTGGAGAGGGGCGTGTCCTACGCGCCCCCTGCGGCAACAGTTCGTGAAGCAGCAATCAGGTGAGCAGATACCTCAGCTGGGACGAGTTATCTAATCACCTGTTTCCTTTATTAGCAGCGTTGGAATCCATGAGGAGGGTGGCGAGTGAGGAGTGAGAGCCAGACGGAGGAGAGTTCAATAAAACATGTCATTCAGAGCTGAAAAGCTGGAAAGAGACATTTGTGACAAATAAAAGTGTGTAAACCCTGAACCAGGCGTGGTGTTTCCGGGTAGGGAACGGAGGGTCCAGTACGAGGATTTCCACACAATTATTTTACTGTAATTAACTGTCATGCATATTACAGTAGACGCATTAAAATAACAGTGTAATGCCGCTAAACAGATGACAGTATTATGCTGTGAAGCGTATATTTGATACAGCACAGTACTGTGATACCTTTTACAGTAATATACTGTAGTGATAAATCACGGTATGTGTGCTGTAGAAAAACAGTTTTATACTGGAACCATTAGCTGCCAGTAGGTTACTGTAATCAAACGGTGAAATTTCTTACAGTGCATAGTCGCATTATGAGAAATCATATTGTATTCGTTTCCAAGCAACATGATATTTGCGCGGTAAAGGACACATTGATTGTGGTCGGGATCTACCTCTAGTCATTAGAGCTAATGTAGAAATACACCATGCCACAAATTGAGTTTCACTGCTGGGCTGTTATGTAATTATTATTACTTTGTTGAAAGTAATGAACAAAAGGGGCTGGTGTTATTGAATCTGCTGTTAAAAAATGACCTGAATGGATTGCAACAAAAATTGGGGCGAGCTCAGGCTCATGGAATGAGTTGCAATGTTTGGGCAGTAACATCCCAGGGAGAAAGGAGGGAAAAAAGATTCTTGGAGTGAGGCATGTCAAAGTATGAAGGTTTGTGATGGGAGGTCATGTCGGATTCAAAGAGGAGCTTCAAGAAGGGAAAAAAAAATAGAAGAACGGTGACAGGCTGTGAATAAGAAATCAATAGGTGTTGCTTTTTTTGTGTCTCGCCTTAACACCTGAATTTGGAGCAAAGCAAAAGCCTATTGAATTCTTGAACTTTTAAAACATCATTTGATTGCCACCCGTCTCAGTCTCAACAACAAAAATGCAACAAAATCATCTCCATATGCACTCTATAGCTCTTTATATCTAAAGCTGTATTTACATTTAAATAAGGAGCCGATACCAATGCCTCGCAATGCACTGTGATGAAACTCTGTGCAACATTTGCATCGCTCGAGTAAAAAAAAAAAAATGTACTTTCATGGACTGGATATGAACTCACCAAATGTCTCGTTAATGCTGCCCTCCCCCTTACAAGGTCTGCAAATATCACGCAGTTAATGAGACAGACTTTAAATTTAAAAAAATGCGCTCAACAGGTTTGGAAATCAATCTACGGGTTGAATTGCTGCCAGCTGGCACCTGTGCTTCCACAGCTGCCATGACCTCGCTGTAACACGGCAAAAGCAGCGGCGGCGGTGGCTGTCACCAGTGAGCCGCCACACACAAAAAGCACAGCGAGCTGGGATGATTAATGCAAGGTAGAGAAGGCATTTTATAAGAAGTCAGTCAGATTTCACGCTGCGAAGCCTTCAAACAGGGCCCTCTTTTAAATCACCACGCTAGACATTAGTCATGCTCTGTTATACTTAATGCCTTTCAATTTCCACTGTCCCTAATAAAAGTTTATGGGAAACTGTCCGTCTAATGAGCCTGAGATACATCAGGGTGATAAGTGTTAAGGTTCATGGATGGGTCTCTCATAGGATATGTCTTACCCCCATAGGGACCAGTCAAACCAGAAATATCACTTCCCCTGGAGAGCATTGTGACACCAAGGAGAAAAGACACAACTATATTCATTATGCCCGCATGGAAAAACCTTGTCCTGAAGAGAGTGTTTTGACGTTAGGAGGAGTGTCAGCAGTTCAGATTTCACATGCGGGGAACAAGCCGACAACTGCTCACTCTTTGACGCTGCAATCCGGCACCTCATCTTCAACTCTGACTGGGCTGACCTGGACATTCGCTAACCGTGTCACCAGAGGCAGACGCTGTGAGGAATGTGGCTGTTAATGTTTTCACATAAGAAAAGGTTAAAAAAATATATAAGAGACCAGTGCGGCTAAATATAAAACACTTCCCTTCGAGGTGCAGTTTAGGAGCAGCGCTTGTAGGTCCTGTAAGACCCACTTTTCGCAGTCTGCAGCTCGCCACCTGAGGGAGGTGAAATGGGACACAGCCTGGCAGATTTCTTTGTTGGATAATTGCACATTTGTGAGCGAGAGTGTGTGTGTGTGTGTGCATGTACCTTCGTCTTTACACACACTGAACCATCTGTGTTCAATGATGGAGTTCCATGACTATCATTCAATTAAAGCAAATGTTTTGAAGTGATGATGAGTATAATAGTGCTGTCACATTGAAGCAATATCATTTCTAGGTTTTAAAGCTTTTTTTTTTTATTATTTTTGTAGGATTCGTTTTTTGACAAAGACTTTTGCCAAAAGTTAGCCCTGGTTTTCAAATACCGTCCCTGTTATCATACGGCCAAACAATGCCAAAAACAACCGAGTAAGTTTCCCCTCGTGTCAAACAGCTTGTACCCAAGAGCCATAGTAGCTAGAGATGCGCGGATAGGCAATTATATCATCCGCAAACCGCATTACAAAAGTCGTCATCCACCCGCCATTCACCCGAACCAACATTTTATCAAAGCCACAACCGCTCGCCACCCGCCCCTTGTTATGTATCTAATTTAAACAATGCAAGGCATTAGTGAGGTTAGAAAGTGTAACTCCCTCCAAATAGCACAGACACAATGGCTTTCTTCTGCGATGAGGTGGCGACTTGTCCAGGGTGTACCCTGCCTTCCGCCCGATTGTAGCTGAGATAGGCGCCAGCGCCCCCCGCGACCCCAAAAGGGAATAAGCGGTAGAAAATGGATGGATGGGAATGGCTTTCTTGAACTGATTTATTTGAAGGCTTCCTTTCCCTTCAAATTCACCGTGAAATCTGTAATAAATTAAGCACATTACAAACGTAAAAATAATAACATGCACAGCATGTGGATCAAACATTTTACCAAGTAAAATACCAACAAATGACAAACAAATACCTTGTTGGCCTGCATGCTTCTTTTAGGAGGAAATTGTGATCTTCTGGCTCTTATAGCCCAAACGCTTAAAGTCCTTGTGACACTTTTTGGTCTTTGTTACATTCAGTTGCTGTCTTTCTCCCTTCTCATGCATCAAAAAAATGTGTACTCGCACCCGGAAGTAGCTTCCTTACATCCGTCCACAGACCAAACGAGACACTTCAAAATAAAAGTATGCCCACATACTGTTTCAAAGAGTGCTGCTCGTTTTTCGTATGTGGGTAACAACATTTAACTATTTATAAATGGTTGATTTATATATGCTAGTAAGGTAAAGTGTGGTACCTGACAAGTTTCGGCTACCTTGCTTCTGCAGCCTTCATCAGAGGTGACACGTGATGTTACCGTGACGTTGTCTGTGACGTGTTATATGGATTGTTTTGATTGATACTTTTATTAGTGGATTGCACAGTTCAGTACACATTTCGTACAATTGACCACTAAATGGTAACACCCGAATAAGTTTTTCAACTTGTTTAAGTCGGGGTCCACGCTAATCAATTCATGGTAAAAAAGTGAGTTCCCTTACCGGGAATCGAACCCGAGCCGCGGCAGTGAGAGCGCCGAATCCTAACCATTAGACTGTACCATCAAGTACGGTCAGGTACAACACTTTACCTTACTAGCCTATATAAATCAACCATTTATAAATACACGATAGTAGGCTAAATGAAACTCTTCAACATTACATTTAACTATGTATATATATTTCCGAATTGGTTCAACCGCCACCCGCCCCGGTCTATTTAAAATCTTTTTTTTCATCATGTCACCCGCCCGACCCGCGGTTTATCCGCGGACTCTGCGGTTGTGACCGCAAACCGCGCATCTCTAATAGTAGCATTAAACAGGCACTGAGTGAGCACAAAATGTCCATCATGTCCTCATGTGTCATGCCTTTTATATATTTTTTTTTTTCGGACTATAATGTGCAATAATGTTATATGTATGTGTGTATATGTATATTCATATGTATTCATATAAGCATCTGTGTGGATATATATACATATATATAGATACGTCTCTTATTTCTATCTTTTTTTACTATTTATATTACCATATTGTATATGCACCTTAGGGGAACTGCTTCAATTTTGTTGTTCTTTGAAACTGTTCACTGCAATAATGACAATAAAACTCTATTGTATTCTATTCTATTCTGCAAAATCAACTGACCAAACAAAGAATCGCATGAGTTGGTGACTGAGTCATGTCTGCTTTTTTTTATTGAGTACGAAGGCAAAATAAGCCAACATGGTGAGGTGGTAAAGAAGGTGAGAAACCCTATTCAAACAAGAAATAACTCGTAGTTAAGTACTACTCATTGCAGCCTTCGCCAACAAGAGTCTTCAATAAAGGTTTAAGGAATGATAAATGTCCATTTGTCCTGTTATATAAATCGTTATACATAATTCACATCGTTTTCTGCATGTAAAACTATAAGATTCTGTATGTGTTTGTGTTAATATTTGCAGGCTTCTTGTACTGCAGGCGTATTAATTGAATTTAAATTTCAAATTTGTTCTTTGGTTTTCTAAAAGTCGGAACGGATTACAAACAAAAACCGAGGCAACACCGCATTTTTTATTTTCATGCAAAAGTCACATAGCAGTCATTTCGGGAAGTAGTTGTTTTTATGGTACACAAATAAATAGTTTTGAAAGGATAATTGACAATAACGGAGGAATAACGGTTAAATACTCAAACTGTCAAAATTGGGTGTGCATTAAACTATGCTGAATTTGATGTAAAATAGTCGGTAATGCCTCTGTGTTAACAAGTATTATGCATATATTATCTGACAAGTGGCCACCCATAACAAGAATTGCTCAAATTCAAACGCTGTCCAAAGGCAATGCAGACATAATCTCATTATTACAAAAAAATTATTTTTTTCCCTGAATTCGCACTTTTCAATACCTTTATTTTGTTTAAAATACTCCTCCTACTTTTAAAAGCCACATTTAACCATTCCCCCATCACTACACTCCGTTTTATATTAAAAAAAATATGTCCAACTGTTCCTGGTATTCCCGCTTTCCTATTAAAAAGTGTTACTACGTCGACATTTCTCAACCGATTTAAAGGATTCCAATATCACTATATTCAGCTCATTCAGGGCAATTGCTATTTTCCATAAAACCCAAAATTCATGATTTTCCCGCTATTCCCACTTTTACGTAACAGTTATCCTCTATTACACAATTTCCTTATGAGTTGGGAAATTGTGTTAGATGTAAATATAAACGAAATACAATGATTTGCAAATCCCTTTCAACCCATATTCAATTGAATGCACTACATAGACAAGATATTTGATGTTCAAACTCATAAACTTAATTTTTTTTTGCAAATAATTAACTTAGAATTTCATGGCTGCAACACGTGCCAAAGTAGTTGGGAAAGGGTATGTTCACCACTGTATTACATCACCTTTTCTTTTAAAAACACTCAATAAACGTTCGGGAACTAAGGAAACTAATTGTTGAAGCTTGTCTCTGATAATATCATTAACTAATAACGTTTTGGGAGACAATGATCTTATGTTTAAAAAACCTATATTATAGGTAGTGGGCTGTTTCAGGGAATTTTTGATCAAATTATCCGTAGTAGCAATATTAATAATGTTGTGTTTATTATGCCCAGTGCATTTAGTATAGTTACGACCATATCTAGGAATTGATACGACAGGAATTTTCCGATTGTTTGATTGTTGTTTTGATAAACTGCACGCATCATGGTTAGCCACCTCAGTAACGGGGATTTTCCGATTGTTTGTTTGTTGCTTTGATAAACTGCACGCATCATAGTTAGCCACCTCGGTAGAAAACATGTCCAACTCTGAAACACTCAAAGCAGAAAAAATGTGTTCTAATTTAACTGACTCCTTACCCAGACCAGTAGTCTCGCATCTTTCATTTAAATCCGTCTTCAGGATGGAGGGAAGTGGTGTTCTGTGGGGATTAGCCTTCTGCTTTGTTTTTAGCCCCGCTCGACATCCGCGTTTCCGATCACACCGCTGGCGTCTGCTCCGTAGACGGCCCCCGCTGCTACTAGACTCCCCTGCTTCACAGGCCGCTGGATGTAGCCGCAGACGTATTCCCATGCTAGTTAGCAAGTCTAGCACGCAAGCGTCTATCAGTCCAGAACGGCCCGATATGTCCACATCCAGAAGTGTCTGGCGGTCGTACGTGATCACGGAGTGACCACGATGTGAGCCAGCCATAAAGTTTGTAGAATTGTCCGGTATTTCTGCCAAATGTTCCATCTTTAGCAGCAGCTCCGCAATGTTGCAGCCCGTACGGGCGCCGCCATCTTGGAACTCACCCCGATACCCCGATACCGATACCATTAGAGATGCTGGCTTTTGAACTTTGGGCCTTTAACAATCCGAACGGTTAATTTCCTCTTTGTTCTGGAGGACACCACGTCCTCTATTTCCAAAAACATTTTCAAATGTGGACTCGTCAGACCACAAAGCACTTTTCCACTTTGCATCAGTCCATCTTAGATGAGCTCGGGGCCAGCGAAGCCAGCAGCGTTTCAGGGTGTTGTTGATAAATGGGTTTGGCTTTGCCTAGTAGAGTTTTAACTTGCACTTACAGATGTAGCGACCAACTGTAGTTACTGACAGTGGTTTTATGAAGTGCTCCTGTGCCCATGTAGTGATATCCTTTACACACTGAAGTCGGTTTTTAATGCAGTACCGCTTGAGGGATCAAAGGTCTGTAATATCATCGCTTACATGCAGGGATTTCTCCAGATTCTCTGAACCTTTTGATGATTTTACTGACCGTAGATGGTAAAATCCCTAAATTCCTTGCAATAGCTCATTGAGAAATGTTGTTCTAAAACCGTTCGACAATTTGCATACAAATTGGTGACCCTTCCCCCATCTTTGTTTGTGAATAACTTAGCATTTCATGGAAGCTGCTTTTTTACCCAATCATGGCACCCATCTGTTCCCAATTAGCCTGCACACCCGTGGGTAGTTCCATTTAAGTATTTGATGAACATTCCTCAATTTTATCAGTATTTATTGCCACCTTTACCAACTTCTTTGTCACGTGTTGCTGGCATCAAATTCTAAAGTTAATGATTATTTGCAAAAAAAAAATATTTATCAGTTTGAACATCAAACATCAAATTTTGGCTTCACGGTGGGAGAGGGGTTAGTGCGTCTGCCTCACAATATAAAGGTCCATGCACCTGGGGATAGGTTGATTGGCAACACTAGATTGGCCCTAGTGTGTGAATGTGAGTGTGAATGTTGTCTGTCTATCAGTGTTGGCCCTGCGATGAGGTGGCGACTTGTCCAGGGTGTAATACGCCTTCCGCCTAATACGCCTTCCGCCCGATAGTAGCTGAGATAGGCGCCAGCGACTCCAAAAGGGAATAAGCGGTAGAAAATGGATTGATGTTGTCTTTGTAACATATTCAACTGAATATGGGTTGAAAATGATTTGCAAATCATTGTATTCCGTTTATATTTACATCCAACACAATTTCCCAACTCATATGGAAACGGGGTTTGTACAAAATGACAAATGTTGCCCGTTTTTGCCTATTTTGCAGGACTTATGGTGTGTTCAATTAACCTTGGCAGTTGTAAGTCAGAGCTGGGAATGAAGTCTCAGCCGCATTATGAGCGTTGCATTTACGAGGTCGGAAGTTAAGATGGCCAAATCCAGAAAACCTATTCTTATGCTTGCCTTATCGAAGTATAAAAAACTTATGGAAAAATATACACTCCTTCTGCAACCTTTCAAACACGGTGGATGAGGAGGAAAGACAAAGACACTATTGCTACGGATGTAGAACATAAGATTCACATGACAAAAATATAATGTATGCCAAAGTAACATTAACATATGTTATCAATCAACAATACACCAACTGATTTGGTGCAAAAAAAAAAATAGACAAAAATGTTAGTAACGTATCCATCCATCCAGCCATCTTCTTCCGCTTATCCGAGGTCGGGTCGTGGGGGCTAAGCAAGGAAACCCAGAGTTTCCTCTCCCCAACCACTTTGTCCAGCTCCTCCCGGGAGAGATAAGACTTCCCAACGTGTCCTGGGTCTTCCCCGTGGCCTCCTACCGTTCGGACGTGCCCAAAACACCTCCTTAGGGAGGCATTCAGAAGGCATCCTGACCGGATGTCCGAACCACCTCATCTGGCTCCTTTTCATGTGGTGGAGCAGCGGCTTTACTTTGAGCTCCTCCCGGATGACAGAGCTTCTCACGCTATCTCTAAGGGAGAGCCCGCCACCCGGCGGAGGAAGCTCATTTCGGCCGCTTGTACCTGTGACTTGTCCTTTCGGTCATAACCCAAAACTCATGACTATAGGTGAGGATGGGAAAGTAGATTGACTGGTAAATTGAGAGCTTTGCCTTCCGGCTCAGCTCCTTCTTCACCACAACAGATCAATACAGCGTCCGCATTACTGAAGACGCCTCACCGATCCGCCTGTCGATCTCACGATCCACTCTTCCCTCACTCGTGAACAAGACTCCGAGGTACTTGAACTCCTCCACTTGGGGCAAGATCTCCTCCCAAACCCTGAGATGGCACTCCACGCTTTAGCAGGCGAGAACCATGGACTCTGACTTGGAGGTGTTGATTCCCTTCCCAGTCGCTTCACACTCGGCTGCGAACCGATCCATTGAGAGCTGAAAATCTTGGCCAGATGAAGCCATCAGGACCACATCATCTGCAAAAAGCAGAGACCTAATCCTGCAGCCACCAAACCAGATACCCTCAACGCTCTGACTGCGCCTAGATAGTCTGTCCATAAAAGTTATGAACAGAATTGGTGAGAAAGGGCAGCCTTGGCGGAGTCCAACCCTCACTGGAAACGGGTCCGACTTACTGCCAGCAATGCAGACCAAACTCTGACAGTGATCATAGAGGGAGCGAACCGCCACAATCAGACAGTCTGATACCCCATACTCTCTGAGCACTCCCCACAAGACTTCCCGAGGGACACGGTCGAATACCTTCTCCAAGTCCACAAAGCACATGTAGACTGGTTGGGCAAACTCCCATTCACCGTCAAGGACCCTGCCGAGAATAAAGAGCTGGTCCACAGTTTGCACGACCAGGACGAAAACTACACTGTTCCTCCTGAATCCGAGGTTCGACTATCCGGCGTAGACTCCTCTCAAGTAAACCTGAATAGACCTTACAGGGAAAGCTGAGGAGTGTGATCCCACGTAAGTTGGAACACACCCTCCAGTTCCCCTTTTAAAGAGAGAAACCACCACCCCGGTCTGCCAATTCAGTGGTACCGGCCCCGATGTCCAAGCGATGTTGCAGAGTCTTGTCAACCAAGACATTCCCACAGCATCAACCAACCACCTTGCGGCCACAGCTCCAATTTTGCCAATAGAGGTACGGAACATCGTCCACTTGGACTCAATGTCCAGCGCCTCCCTTGTGACATGTTCATAGTTCTTCCGGAGGTAAGAATTGAAACTCTCTCTGACAGGACACTCTGCTAGGCGTTCCCAGCAAACTCTCACAATGTGTTTGGGCCTGCCAGGTCTGTCCGGCATCCTCCCCCACCATCGCAGCCGACTCACCACCAGGTGGTGATCGGTAGAAAGCTCCGCCCCTCTCCTCACCCGAGTGTCCAGAACATGAGACCGCAAATCTGATGACACAACTACAAAGTCGATCATGGAGCTGCGGTCTAAGGTGTCCTCTGTGTCCGTATGTGCCAAGTACATATACTGTAATGACACCCTTATGTTTGAACATGGTGTTTGTTATGGACAATCTGTGATGAGCACAAAAGTTCAATAACAAAACACCACTCGGGTTCAGATCGCTTGGTGGCCGGGCCTGTCCACATGGGGCCCGAAGAGAAAACGTGAGTCCCCCTCCAATGGGCTCACCACCCATAGCAGGGGCAATAGAGGTCGGGTGCAATGTGAGCTGGGCAGCAGCCGAAGGCAGTGCACTTGGCGGTCCGATCCTCGGCTACATAAACTGGCTAGTAACATATATTACAGAAATTTATATTATTGTTTACAATTAGAGCGACCATATTTGAATCCAACTTGGGCGTAATGGGTACTCTTCGACTTTCTGAGTAAGAAATCAGACCTTGGACTGCGTTGGAGTTGAAAAATCCATTTAAGAACTCGAAAATTCTAACTTCCCAGTCAAACTGGAACGCAACATTAGTACTTCACACATGCTCACTTTTAACATGCTAACGTTAGCATTCCAGTGCGGTTTGGGCATTTCAGCAATCACACGCCATTTCTCTGGAAATTGCATATTCTAGCGGTAGGATCTAAATGTTATGACAAATATTGGCAAAATATTGCCTAAATATTACCATGAAAGCCCTGGCTGGTTGGCTGGCTTGCTGGGTGGCTAATTTATTCTCCTGCAAACTCACCCTCCTCAGGCAGAATGCCACTTCGATCAAACGCATGTAAAATGGACTCGCCAGAGTTTGAGAAATCAATATCACATTAATAAGCCTGACAGAGGGAGTTGTGAAGGAGCTGCTGTGAAGAAGGAGGAGACGAGTCAATGCAGCCCGACGACGGTCAATTTATCAGTCTTGGCATGTCTTACAGGGTGCTGAAAAGTGTCACCCGGAGGAGTCTGTAGTGGCAGCTGCATCAGTGTCAGGGCTGAACAATCCGACACAGTCAAACCATACAGGCGATCGACATTAATGCTTGGATTCTCACGACCACAAATATTTTTAAGTACAAAGATGGACTCATAAAAATGAATGCATGCATATTTATATGCATGTATGTCATTCAGCATAATCAACTATACCTCGCGTACACCCCCAGGGCAATTTTCAAATGAACACAGTAAGTGCTATTCAAACGGCAGATTTGATAGCCTAAAGTAGCAGATGTAGATAATAGATAATATAACTAAAATAATACAAAAGTGTGAGTGACACATCTTTTTCTGAAATGCATTAAATAGAATAATTTTTGTCAGTGAATATTGTTTACCAAAACGCTAATAATGCATAATTGAGCCAGTTGCCTAACTTCCCTGATAGGGTAATGCATTCACGGTCATTGAACTTTTCTCAGAAGTGGTTACGTTGGGCTTTCCGCTTCCCAATTGTTAGCCTCGCAGATTTTTCTTGACCTTTAATCAACATCGAGAAGAGATCTTGACGGAATATAGTAATCTTCTGTCAAGCTGAGTGCTTCTTTTAAGCGTTTTTGCAGCACAGGTCTGTTAGTACCATGCGACATGATGAGGGTAAGTTTAATGGCAAGAAAAGTAACTCTAATTGAGATCCTGATCCACAGTCCAAAAGCAATAAAATACTTTTTAAAGTATTTTATATTTTCAGGATATTTTCATGTCAAAGCATCATGCGGCACTCAACTGAAAAATCTCGGAGGAAGTCATTTATGGGTAAGCCTATTGCTGTGCAATTAGGATAAAGAAATATGTATCCAGGTATAAGTAATTGTATATCCCGATAAAGATATACTGTATATCGTATTTTTTCTTACAGGTAACCTGTGATGAATTTTGCCTTTTCTGACTTAAAAATGCATCCTTGTGTGTGCTTTATTTTACTCTAAAACATGTAAACCTAAATCAGAATCAGAAACTCTTTAATAATCCCCATGGGTAAATTAAGATTTATAGCACCATCCCAATCAAGAGCAGACAAACATTACAGGGAGACAGAAAAGGATCGCTGACAAATCTGACAACTTCCGGCACCTCTTACATAAAAGGTGAGAAAAAGGTCAACGCTGATGGGGTTGGGGGGTTGAGAAAAAAAATAATAAAAAATTCTGTCTAAGCCTTTGCCCCTGTAGAGAGGGTCCAGACTGAGGCCATGGGGAAAAAAACCTAATAGCCATTGCACACATAAACGAGTGTAAAAGGAAACATCAAAGAACAGAAAGGACATTAAAGACATTAAAAGAGCAGATCTGATGCAACCAGCCACTTCTACAGACAGCTACAAAAGTACAACATAGACTGTTCACAGGGTTTTTCAATTTGGATACGTCATGACGTCATCGAAAGGTGTAAGACTATATTTAGACATCAATTCAAGCTCTCAGCCATCGGGGGAGGACCTACCCTTCTGTTTCAGGCTATGAGGAAATGCAAAAAACAGAAAGCAGGAGAAAGTATTATTTTCATATAACTGTGTGTCATATGCACAATAACACAGACGGCACCATTGAGTAACATAAATGCTGCTAAAGGCAGCTATTTTGACGATTTCCAGATATACTGTATATTTAAACAGTGTAAATTAAAAAAATAATAATTATGATAATTTTGGAGAGGGTGAAGTTTGGTTTCATTTGCAATATGTAATGCCTCCAGAATTGCAGACAGACTCAGAAACCACTACAACATATCCAATTCACATTATCTAGACCTGTGAAACTACACTATTTCAACAAATTTTGACTATAGTAGTCACCGTGAGAGACAAGAGGATGGCTGTATTTTTTGATGCAATCTAACTCGTTAATAAACATAAATAAAAGTGGGTTTACAATGGCGCCAAAGGGTTCTAATCATAAAACTCAATAACTAACCATCCCACAACCGCCAACAATAATAGTTTACATTTTGTGACTTAAATATTACCCAAGTATAAGGTAATGATTGGACATTACTTAAGTGTACGACAGTACCATAACTTTAGAAGTGGTGACACCCTGGACAAGGACTAGGTCTATAGTATTACAGTTGCAATGCATGGGTTTATTTATTATTTGTGTAAGACCACAGCTACCAATTATAGTCTGAAGTGCCACACATGGAGAGTCTGATGGGGCATTCATATGGATATTATATTCCTCCATTATAGATCAGCAAAAAACTCTGACAATTCACTGATAAAGTCCAAATAGGGCCAAGGGGGAAATAGATAACAGCCAGATAGAGAGGTAGCGTGTGACAGACCTCATAGTAAGCACCTCAAATGATTTATATTTATTTCTTCGGTTAGGGATAAGGTTTATGTTTTCATTGGCTACTGCAACCCCTGCAATCCTTTTAGGGGGACGGGCAATACGTGCACTCGCATAGTTTGGAGCAAATGTCTTGTTAAGCGGGCAAAATTCATCTGGTGTTAGCCAGGTTTCGCTGAGACCAATGACTATAAGATTGTTGTCAATAATGACCTCATTAACTAATAATGTTTTGGGAGACAAATATCTCATATTTAATAAGCCCACACTATAGGTAGTGAGCTGTTTCGAGGATTTTTTGTTAATGGTATTTGTAGTACTGATATTAATAACGTTAGTTTGTTTTGTGTAGTCGCCTTAACTGATTTAGATCATGATGCTATGATAGATTGAACGAGTCATAATTTGCCACCTCAGTAGAATGCATGTTCACCTTTGGCACAGTCACTACAGAAAAAAAACATTGTGTGAGATATGAAGTATTCTAAGAGAAATGTTATGTGTCAGGAATATTCCAGCCTGGCGCTAGCGAGCCACTTGATAAGCAAAATTAATCTGCTATACCTCTTATCATTGCCTCTCGCAGGCACGGGTCCAGAGACAAGTACTCGATGCTGGGACATCTTTCTAACGAGATTACAAATCCTAGCTATGTTCCTCTTTGCAATCTCTGACTGTCTCATCCTAACGCCTTTGGAGCAGACTTGTACAACTATGATCACGTAGCAAGTGGTGCGATTAGCTTGTTGTACGTGTTTACTAGGCCTGTTGCAAGTCAGCTCCCTAAGATTTGCTACAAGGTCAGGTGCGTTGGCCCCAGGAATACACTTAATTATGGCTGGTTTACTAAACTGTATATTCCGGGTGATAGAATCCCCTATGACTAAGGTGTGGTGTCCGGTAGACTGTGGTGTGGGACTAACTAAAGGGCTAAATCTATTTTGCGTCTCAACTAGTATACCGTGGCTTGTAAGCCACTTAGGGCTACTACAAGCTGGGCTAGTCAGCTTGCTACAGCTAACGCTAGCAAATGTGTCCGTGGCATTTAAAGTTACCAAATTACTCTGCTCTAATTGACGGACAGGGTCCTCTTGTAGGGCCAACCCATCCATGAGAGCAGTGCACGAAGAGCAGGGAGTAATACTCTCGTCGTTTCATTCACCGAGTCGAGTTCTTGCTGTCTTCGAAGGAGTAGCATCAGCGTGAGGGAGCAGATGCCTTCAGAGCGTTGTTGCTTTCGACTGAGAAGCTAAATATGTTGTTTCTTTCACCAAGTCACGTTCTTGCTGTCTTCGGAGCAATAGGCGAAGAGTAGCAGCTATGTGGTGGAGCAGACGCCTTCGGAGAGTTGTTGCTTTGAATTAATTATTGAATAAGATAAAAAACAAGATTACTAATTCAGTGTTAATATTGCACTGTAGGGGAAAAGTTGTCCCTCAAGGTCAAAAATGTTAAGAAGCCCTGATCTCGGCCACAAGGAAGTGTTTTCAACTTAGATTGAAATCACCATAAGGTCCCCTTAAGGTTTTGTTTCATAAAATATTTTTTGAAAAACCAAATGATAAATTGTAATAGTGGATCATTGGGTTTTCTGGGTGCAAAAAACAATGTACAAACAACAACAATTTACACAGAACTGAAAACCAATTCACAAAACCTTGATAAGAATCAAACTGTGGATTTTGTGAACCATAATATTTTATTAGAGCGTATCAAAATACGAATTGGTATGTCAGACTCAGCCCTGTCATGGTTTAACTCTTATCTTACTGATAGGATGCAGTGCGTCTCCTATAACAGTGTGACCTCGGACTATGTTAAGGTAACGTGTGGAGTTCCCCAGGGTTCGGTCTTTGGCCCTGTACTCTTCAGCATCTACATGCTGCCGCTAGGTGACGTCATACGCAAATACGGTATTAGCTTTCACTGTTATGCTGATGACACCCAACTATACATGCCCCTAAAGCTGACCAACACGCCGGACTGTAGTCAGTTGGAAGCGTGTCTTAATGAAATTAAACAATGGATGTCCGCTAACTTTTTGCAACTTAATGCCAAAAAAACGGAAATGCTGATTATCGGTCCTGCTAGACACCGACCTCTATTTAATAATACAACTTTAACATTTGACAACCAAATAATAAAACAAGGTGACTCTGTAAAAAATCTGGGTATTATCTTCGACCCAACTCTCTCCTTTGAGTCACACATTAAAAGCGTTACTAAAACGGCCTTCTTTCATCTCCGTAATATCGCTAAAATTCGCTCCATTTTGTCCACTAAAGACGCCGAGATCATTATCCATGCGTTTGTTACGTCTCGTCTCGATTACTGTAACGTATTATTTTCGGGTCTCCCCATGTCTAGCATTAAAAGATTACAGTTGGTACAAAATGCGGCTGCTAGACTTTTGACAAGAACAAGAAAGTTTGATCATATTACGCCTGTACTGGCTCACCTGCACTGGCTTCCTGTGCACTTAAGATGTGACTTTAAGGTTTTATTACTTACGTATAAAATACTACACGGTCTAGCTCCAGCCTATCTTGCCGATTGTATTGTACCGTATGTCCCGGCAAGAAATCTGCGTTCAAAAGACTCCGGCTTATTAGTGATTCCTAGAGCTCAAAAAAAGTCTGCGGGCTATAGAGCGTTTTCCGTTCGGGCTCCAGTACTCTGGAATGCCCTCACGGTAACAGTTCGAGATGCTACCTCAGTAGAAGCATTTAAGTCTCATCTTAAAACTCATTTGTATACTCTAGCCTTTAAATAGACCTCCTTTTTAGACCAGTTGATCTGCCGCTTCTTTTCTTTCTCCTATGTCCCCCCCTCCCTTGTGGAGGGGGTCCGGTCCGATGACCATGGATGAAGTACTGACTGTCCAGAGTCGAGACCCAGGATGGACCGCTCGTCGGGACCCAGGATGGACCGCTCGCCTGTATCGGTTGGGGACATCTCTACGCTGCTGATCCGCTTCAGATGGTTTCCTGTGGACGGGACTCTCGCTGCTGTCTTGGAGCCACTATGGATTGAACTTTCACAGTATCATGTTGGACCCGCTCGACATCCATTGCTTTCGGTCCCCTAGAGGGGGGGGGTTGCCCACATCTGAGGTCCTCTCCAAGGTTTCTCATAGTCAGCATTGTCGCTGGCGTCCCACTGAATGTGAATTCTCCCTGCCCACTGGGTGTGAGTTTTCCTTGCCCTTTTGTGGGTTCTTCCGAGGATGTTGTAGTCGTAATGATTTGTGCAGTCCTTTGAGACATTTGTGATTTGGGGCTATATAAATAAACATTGATTGATTGATTGCAGTCCACTCATAGTATTGGTATGTAACATGTTTAATTCAGGGGAGCATATCCACACAGTGTATGGAGATATACAGTGTGGTATGCTGCGACAAATCTGATCGCAATGCGACTACGAAGAGACTTTGCAACTCAAAAAAAACTAACTGTTGCACATGTGCAAAAATAAATTTCAAACCTTTCATCACAATTTGCTCCAAAAAGAAACCCATTTAAGTTTGATAAAACTAGAGTTACATTTCCCCCCATCTATATAACATGTTTGAAATCAATTTAATCCATAACTATAATTAATGTTTTGTTTTTTAAGTAATTTTCAGAACACAGCCTGTCACACAGCATATGGAGAAGTTGGCAGGTTTGTGTTCCTGGCTAAAATCTTTGTGTGTATGTCCTATAATAATGTTTACCTATAAAATCACAATTGTTAAAGGTCAATTATTTTCATGTTGCTGCTAACGTTTAAACGTGTCCTTTTGACCAGGGCATTTTATTTCATATTGGCTTTTAACGGGGGAAGCATGGTGAAACAGGGGTTTGTGCATGTGCCTCACAATTCGAAGGTCTTGAGTTGTTCTGGGTTCAATCCCAGGCTCGGGAACTTTCTGTGTGGAGTTTGCATGTTCTTCCCGTGACTGCCTGAGTTCCCTACGGGTACTCCGGCTTCCTCCCACCCCCAAAAACATGCACCTGGGAAAAGGGTGATTGGCAACACAAAATTGGTCCTAGTGAGTGAATGTGAGTGTGAATGCTGTCTGTCTATGTGTGTTGGCCCTGTGATGAGGTGGCGACTTTTCCAAAGTGTATCCCGCCTTCTGCCTGAATGCAGCCGGGAGAGGATGGATGGATGGTAGGGGTGTAACGGTACATGTATTTGTATTGAACCGTTTCGGTACGGGGGTTCCGGTTCGGTGCAGAGGAGTACCGAACGAGTTCGACACGAACATATGAAGTAGCCGCCTATGCTAAAGTCTTAACAAGCTGCTCCACTCCATTCTGCCTCTGTGTCTGTCTGTACACAGCACCCAGCATTGTCCCTCCCACACAACCATCTGATTGGTTACAACCGTAGTGGTAACAAGCCAATCAGCAGTGCGTATTCAGAGCGCATCTAGTCAGCGCTTCAGCGTCGAGCAGATAGGCTTTTAGTAGGTGAGCAGCGGACTCTCACCAAATTATACCAAACACTTCCAAGTCAACTACTTTCTAAACATCACTATGAGCCCGTTGATCTTCTAGAAACAAACTACAGCTCAGCTCACTCACAGTCCTGGTTTGAGGTAAAGGCTAGTTAGCTTTTAGCATAACGGTAGCTCATTTTGCTGTGTGTGTGTGTGTGTGTGTGTGTGTGTGTGTGTGTGTGTGTGTGTGTGTGTGTGTGTGTGTGTGTGTGTGTGTGTGTGTGTGTGTGTGTGTGTGTGTGTGTGTGAATGTGTGTGTGTGTGTGTGTGTGTGTGTGTGTGTGTGTGTGTGTGTGTGTGTGTGTGTGTGTGTGTGTGTGTGTGTGTGTGTGTGTGTGTTACGGACAGTGTTGATTGAGGTGTGTTGAAGCAGCAAAAAAGGACATTATATTAAATGAAGAGTTTCTGTCTCTGATAGTTGATATAATAATGTAAGTGCATCATAAAGCCTACATGAACTCCATGGTGTTTAGGTATGAATAGTCTCTCCTATTGCTACTGTACTATTTTTTTAGCTATAGTTACATTAATCATTAGTAATGTAGCAGCCAGGTTTTTAATGGCAGGGTCCCTGCTATCACATGTTGATAAAAATATAACATTTACATAATAAAAATCAACTATAAGCTTCCCCAATGTTGTAATAAATTAAGCATGATGAGTGGACTTGAAACTGTTTAATGTTGCACTTTTTATATGTAGAAGAAAAGTTGTGTCATTTTATTTCATCTAAGCAACAACTTGAGGCAATTTATTGTGGATTAACGTGGGCAGAATTATTATAGTGTTCCCAATGTTAAAAGGATCAAGCCATTTTTTACAAATTTGGTAAATAAATAACAAAAAATTGTATATTTTGTTGTTTTCTTACTGTACCGAAAATTAACCGAACCGTGACCTCTAAACCGAGGTATGTACCGAACCGAAATTTTTGTGTATCGTTAAACCCCTAATGGATGGGCTTTTAACGGAACTGGCCGAAACTAATCGGTTGCCGATCGATCGGGGCATCTGTAGTTACGACAGTTAGAGTTACGACATGTGCCCTAGGTTTTTGGATTTAGTATTCATCACGGAATCGGGTATCATAATACAGCCCTTACTTTGTTATTCCTATCCCTAAAAGAGACAAGCCAAGTGACTAAGATGGGAAAGAAAAAGGCCAGAATGCATCAAAAAGCTGTGGTGAGGTGGCGACCCCGCCTTCCGCCCGATTGTAACTGAAATAGGTACCAGAGACCCCCCACAACCCTAAAGGGAATAAGCCGTAGAAAATGGATGGATGGAGGCATCGAAAAGTGTAAATTTTTCAGTGTCCTGGCTTGGGGGATGCAGGGCAGGAGTGGTTGAGTAGTGGCAATGGACATTAACACAAAATGTAATGAGCGTGGTTAACTAAAACCTTTGTTTTACTGTGAATTAAACAAAATGTCAGAATTTTGGAAAGTTTTTTTAATAACAAAAATACTCATATTGTTGTCCACTTTTCCGATGGGATGGGTGACATATTTGTCTTGAACTTATGGGGGGTTCTGATGGGGTAGGTGGCCGCCCCCCTATTATAATGGTAGGGTAAACATTGTCTTTATAGAACAATGTGTTATTGAGGTCATGGCCTGCATATGGTGCAAAAAACATGAATTAACTTAAATCCTGAGCGGTGTGAGCAGGGGAAGAGCATAAAGAAAATGGGGCAGTGTGAAGACTGGGGCACACATCTTACGGGTTTTGACATTCAGCAGAATTTCTTGTAACGTGTAGTAAGATGATTAAGGAGCAGTCGTGGCCAGGCTCTTTGTCCACCCAGTGCCACATCACAAAAGATCCGACAACGAAGCAAAAGAGACAGGCTGCAGAGGCGACAAGTCCTCTCATCAGCGACTCATATAATCACACACACACATTAGTGCTGAGGGGGCACACGCCACCACGAATCTGTCTGTGGCCTCGCTTGAAAACAAAACAATCTATCCGGATAAATCCCAGCCCCTCTCACTTTCTCGCCCTCCTCCCTTTTAGTGTCCTGCTCTCCTTGTTGCAGTTTTCCATCTGCTCTTTGAATTACTGCCCACATAGATGGAACCTAACCAGCCTTTTTCAGTAGGAGACAGTCTGACCCAAGCCCCGTCCCTACAGCCCCCTCAGCCTCCATCCACAGATGGTGGCCTGGATCCTGCAGGGAAAACTTCCACTTTGTGCATTCAATGCAGCCTCCTGAGCTCCAAAAGGCTGCAGTTTATTTGGAAAAGGGGGCTTTTTTTTCCACTACACTTAACATAAATCTACCAGCTCCTGGTCAATTAGATGCCCATTATAGCGAACACGTATAATGGACTCTTAAGAAGCACGGTTAAACAGGTACAAATGGCTGCCATGCTGTGATGAATAATGCAACAATTACCAACCTCAGTGATAAAAAAGCAAACCCATCCCAATGAGTTTTCCTTTTAAGGGGAAAACACTGTTTATTTTACAGCTATAGTAAGTTTGCGCCCTTGAGTAGAGGCTCCACTATATCCTCATTAATCTCTTTAGTGTCTTGCGTCTGTCTGCCTGCAGCATGATCGCCTGTTAAAGCCTGTTCCCTTCTAATGATTATTTTATGTCTGTTTGCAGGGGCCCACTATATCCGCCCCCATTGCTGATTCTTTCATGGTCATATTGCGAAAAGCTGAGTATTCCACATTATGATTTAACAAGACAGGGCAGCCCAAACCTTTTTTCCCCCAAATGCCTAAGTGAAAATGTGCCGATAGGCGATTTCAAGCATGTGGCAGTACCATGAATGAGAATTGTAGCCTCCATATACAATATAATGTACTGGAGATCATCATGGTGGATAGAACATTAACTAATTTGCCTTGTGGACATGCCCTTAACAATTGTGAGCTTCAGAGAGGACACTATTAATATGTCTTACATTTGGGAAGCCACCCTTTCGCAGGTTAAATTTAGCCCACAGACCCCATCTTGGGCACCCCTTATCTACAGGAAAAATCCCCTAAAATGTGCCTTGTTTTAGTGTGTGTATGTTTTTGTAATACCTCCACAAAAGGCTGCCAGTAATGGCAATGAGCACAGAGTGTGATTATAATACAATCTTGGAATGTCACTCTGTCCTGGAAGCGGAGTACCTTTTAAGCAAAATAATAATCAAACAAATACATGTGATAGGTTTGACTTTTGACTTTTGAGTGTCATTTTCCTTTGTTTTCTTGTTATTTCCTGTGTCTCGCTGGGATTTTACGCCACAAATTGCCTGAATTCACATCAGCTTTTTGAGAAAGTTGCTTCAAAAGTTGCAATGTTTTTAGGGTTTTTTTCCAATAAAATTTAATGCATTTTTGGTTTTATGAATTTGTTATTTACATTATAGGTGTTCCTTTTCACCTTAACCTAAAAAAGCACAGGGCTACAAAAAACAAAAAAAAACAATTGCATAGATGGTTGACTTTGTATATATCAAACGGACTTAAAAGTAGGAATTAGATGGCAGTTAAAGCACATGCTCAAAACTGATTTTCAAATTAAAGTTAAAGTTAAAGTACCAATGATTGTCACACACACACTAGGTGTGGTGAAATCTGTCCTCTGCATTTGACCCATTCCTTTGATCACCCCCAGCAGTACCACGCCAGGGAATCATTTATGGTGATTTAACCCCAATTCCAACCCTTGATGCTGAGTGCCACGCAGGGAGGCAATGGGTCCCATTTTTTTTTTATAGTCTTTGGTATGACTCGGCCAGGGTTTGAACTCCCAACCTACTGATCTCAGGGCGGACCCTCTAACCACTAGGCCACAGAGTAGACTGAACTGTTTTAATTCATTATAAGTAATAATTGCAATATTCAATTGTAATTACCAAAATAAACACTACCAAAAGCTTCCTTATTGTCTGCTGTCTGCTCTGTTGTCCACAAGGTGCAAACATTTTTCCTGTATTTGTTACGCTTAAAAAGTGTTTGTCCATCTTTACTATTCATTTAAGTTCCAACATATTCACCCCCTCACATCCTGAACAATTTTGGACTGTTGAAAACTATCTATACCGGTAACTTCTGTTGGTAAATGAGAGATTATCATCACACTTCAGCATGTCTGTCAGATAAATAATATAATAATAATAGATTTGATTTTATACAGCACTTTTCTATTATTAGATACCAATGCCATACCCCTTTAGTAGTTCAGCATTGTAAATAAAATGTTTATTGTTTTCTTACCTTGACATACGTAGCAGGGTCAATTACGTTTTGTAAATAATGTATTTTATAATGTTGTATTATTGTTATAATTGCACAAAATATGTAAGTTAAATGTAAATACCTGAATATTTTTTTGGTGTAGGGCTGGGCAATATATCGATATTCACGATATTTCGCGGGTTGGTCTCTGTGCGATATAGAAAATGACTATATCGTGATATTTGAGTATACGTTCTCACGCAGTTGCTTTTAGCTGCGGGCAATACACTACAGGCTCTTCTCGCTATTTCTTGTCTCTCCTTCTCACAGACAGCAAGCGCAGGTTCTTACATATGTCACATACTGTCACGTCATACGTCACATACGTACATGCCCTCGCCCAGCAGAGAGGTAGCAGCATGGGTAATGAAGGAAGATGTAATTCCCAAGAAAAACAGCAGAGGGTCCATCGTCTGGCGGTGGGACATATTCAAGTGGGAATATGTCGAACAGACAACGGTAATAACTTAAGCTTGCGGCACAAGCAGTTCTATAAAAAGTAGCATTACTGCTAATATGTAGCATCATTTGAAAAGTCACCCGCTAGAGAATGAAGAGTGCTTCAAACTGCATGTCAACATCTCTGTTCGGTGCCACACCATCAAAATGCCGAGGCAAACAACTCCACATCAACACCGTATGAAAAAAATTTAATTTAATAACGTCCATAGTAACCTACGATATAGCGAAGGACGAACACTATTTAGTTTCCTATTATGCAGCTCATTTTTATTTGACACTTAAAATGTCTCTGACAATCTTGCACTTTCTGTTTTGGTAATGACATGAACGTATGTGCCACTGGTTAATAACTGTTTAATAAAGACAGTTTTGTTCAATTGACTTAGTTGTGATTTCCTTCTCTGGATGAAAGTTTAAAATGAGCATATATTAATGCAATATGAAGAAGAATGTTTTAATGTAGACACATAGAATCATCATAATACTGTGATTATATGTATCAAGTGTTAATTCAAGTCCAAGGCAAAATATCAAGATATATATCGTATATCGCGATAAGGCCTAAAGATATCGAGATATTAAAAAAAGGCCATATCGCCCAGCCCTAGTTTGATATTTCGTCAATGTGGAACCATTGTTTCGTTGTCCCCCCCTACTGCAATAATTACTGTGACACCTGTCTTTTTATATGCGTTGGACACGTCTTTCAACTTCCCTTTTGTCTACGATATGGGAGAGGTAGTCCATGCGACAACAGAAAATGTATTGTCTTGTTAAGCACTTAAGTTCACTTTCTTGTTCATTATTATATTTGTGTAGGGGCTCGACGATGGCAAAAAGTTAGTGACGACAGTTGTATTCTGTGTATCATCAGGTATGTTTTTATTTCACTGTTGTACGTAACTCCGCCCTTTTGTCTACGATAACGGGTGATGGCCTCGATGATGGCAAAAAGTTATTGACGGCAGTTGCATTCTGTGTAGTATCAGGTATGTTTTTATTTTACTGTTGTACGTAACCCCGCCTTTTTGTCTATGATAACAGGTGAGGGGCTCGAGAATGGCAAAAAGTTATTGACGACAGTTGTATTCTGTGTATTATCAGGAAAGTGCAGCTGAGCAACCCATGGTGTCGGTCGTGTTCCATAAAATCCACACAACGCAGAGAAAAAGACCACCGGTTACACTTATACAGGTTAAATCTGATATATAGCAGTGAGGACGTTGGTGTGTTGACAAATGTTTATATACTACATTACCCAAAAGTCTCAGTGCTGTAAACGGGAACCGGAAGTGGGTCTGAGCTACGCGGGCGAACAACATTTGTGCCATTGAGGAATAGTAGTTGATATATTGTTACACATTGATGTCCTGCTTTGTCTACAAAATAAACAAACATAAGTTTTGATTACAGTTGATGTGCTAGATTGAGGGCTGCTCAGTGACAATCTCATTAGCATAAATGACGCAAATTGCCCAAAATGTGTGGGAAAGTTGGAGAAATTTGTGAGGCAGCGCATAATATGAGAGGATTTGTTAAATTTTAGTGAATTTGTTGGCTGTGTTGTCTTTTATTTTGGTATTGTGTGTTTCTGATGCGCACCTACATGGTTCCGCCTTTACTCATGGTTGTGAGCGCTTTCAATCAATCAATCAAACAATCATTATCCTTTATTTAACCAGGTAAAACTCATTTAGAGTAAAATCTCTTTTACAAGAGTGACCAGGCCAAGAGGGCAGCAAGACAAAGTTGCAGAAATACATATAAAAACAACAAAAACAGCAACAGTCACAAACCACAATTAAAAAATAAATTACTTTTCATATATTAACATAAAAAAATGTGCTGGGTCTAAAAACACCTTAAAAACAAGTACTATGCCGAATAGAAACAGTTTCCCGATTCTTTTAAAATGGACTGAAATTCCACCAAAGTGATCAGTTCTGGTAACCTCAGATCCTTCAGTAAGTTACTCCATGACCATGCAGCAGCATATCTGAAATATTTTTGTTCCAATATTTTTGTTGGCTCAAGGAGCAAACATGCTAGGTATGTACAGTGACCTTCAACTGTAAAGACGGGAATCTCTACACATAAAAGACCACGAATAAGGGGGAACCAGACCGAGAAGTGATTTTTGATATAAAACACAACCATCTAGAAAATCTGCGTAGTAATATAGATGGACAGTGTGTCTTTCCATATAAAGTGCAATCGTGGACAAGGTTGCCACAACCAGTAATAAAACATAAGGCGCAATGATATATAGTATCCAGTTTTTTCAAATAAGTGTTGGGTGCATTCTTAAAAAGCGACTCTCCATAATTTAGCAAAGGCATAAAAGTGGTTAGCATCAAGTGTGTCCTAACTTGTAGGGAAAAACAGGACTTGTTTGTAAATAAAAATCCCAATTTAATTTTAAATTTAGCCACAAGTTTTTCAATGTGATATTTAAAAGACAAGTTCTCATCAGTGACAAATTCCAAATACTTAAATGCTGTGACCATTTCAAGTTTAACCTTATGAGCAGTTAATATTTTTGGAGTGTTCTATGGCAATCGTTTGCCATTTGAAAATAACACCACCTTAGATTTTTGTCAGGAGACTCAGCTGTGTCGGCTGGGACAGAACAACATCAACGGTTGATTGCAGGACCTCAAAAGGTTCGCACAACAGCGGGGGATATATGATTGCGTCATCAGCGTAAAAGTGGAACGCAGCATCTGAAACATTATCACAGAGTATATTTACATAAATGGAAAAGAACAACAGACCTACCGGTAATATGGAACCCTGCAGTACACCAATTCAATATAGAGAGAAAAGACGAAGAGGATCCAGCAAACTGGACGCATTGGGTTGTATTGGACAGGTAATTAGAAAACCACTTTACAGCATGCTGAGATAGGCCAATCCTGTGCAGTCTGTCGGCCAAAATTATACTGTCGACCGTATCAAATGCTTTTGACAGGTCGATAAATAGAGCTGCACAATATTTTTTGCAATCCAATGCTTCAATAATGTAATTTACAACTTTGATAGCAGCAATTATGGTGCTATGTCTCTTACTAAAACCTGATTGATGTTCGTAAAGCAGACAATTGGTGTCTAAAAATTATTTAAGTTGTTCACTAACAAACTTTTCAAAAACTTAAACAAGGACGCGTAACTTTGAAATGGGTCTACTGTTAATAATAGCAGTGGGATCTCCTCCTTTCAACAAAGGTAAAACATGCAGATTTCCAAATGTTAGGAATCTCATTACTGGACAAAGAAAGATCAAAACTATGTGTAAGAGGTACTGCAATTTGTGCAAAGCTGGGACTAATTGGCAATTAGTGTGTTATTTAGAGCAGCTTTTTCTTTTTAAGAGTACATAATTGAAACTGAAGTTTTAACATGAGCATTCTTCAATAAAAAATACAAATCTCTCAGCTGTTCACCGCCACAGAGATCTCCCACACACCACCGCTCTCATGAGGTCTCTTTTTCAGCAGCCAAGCAGAAACTATGTGCCCACATTTAAAGTTTCCGGCACTCTTTGTGGTCTGTATATTATTTATTAATATTAGTTACACTTAAACCATTAATCAAAGCAACAGAATATAAATCAAAGTACTTTTTAAATCAATTAATGGTTGAAGCCTTATAGTCTAAATCACGGGTCAGGAACCTTTTTGGCTGAGAGAGCCATGAAAGCCAAATATTTTAAAATATATTTCCGTGAGAGCCGTACAATATTTTATAACACTGAATACAACTAAATGTGTGCATTTTTAAGTGAGACTAACATTTTAGAGTATAATAAGTCTCTAATTATTTTTAATAACATTTTTATTCTAAAGTAAACCAATAATAAATAAAATACTTCTAATGAACAGGTGCGGAAGAAAACGGATTGATTGATTAAGATTCATGAGAATGTTTTATATTACGAAAGTTATTTTTAACACTGATTACCAGCCGAATTATTCATTACTTATCGTGTTAAGCAATGTCAGCTAAGATTTATCTGAGAGCCAGATGCAGGCATCAAAAGAGCCACATCTGGCTCTAGAGCCATTGGTTCACTACCCCTGGTCGAAATAGTTCAATTTTAACTTAAAATATTCTGTGTAGAATTGATAAAGGGTGTAGGATGGTGACAGTTTGATCCTGGAACAAATAGTTTTTCAGTTGCATTACTTCTTACATCCCATGGACAAAAAACACTTTTGAAATTTGTTAAACATCAGAGGTTGATCTTCTCTCAATGGATTGTTTGACGTTTCAATTTTAAAAAATAAATGGTTGTACTCGTATAGCGCTTTTCTACCCCTTTTTAAGGAGCCCAAAGCGCTTTGACAGTATTTCCACATTCACCCATTCACACACACATTCACACACTGATGGCGGGAGCAGCCATGCAAGGCGCTAACCAGGACCAATCAGGAGCAAGGGTGAAGTGTCTTGCCCAAGGACACAATGGACATGACTAGGATGGCAGACGGTGGGGATTGAACCAATAACCCTCAGATTGCTAGCACGGCCACTCTTCCAACTTCGCCACGCCGTCCCCAACTGTATTCTATTGCAAAATGTATTGATACCACTGGGTTCTTTGACAAATGGTTAGTAAACATTTATTCAACTCCCAATTGACAGACAGATTGGGTTTCAAACTTTAAAAACACACAGGCCTTTCATGCTCATAACCTTTTTCGTTTTGAGTTTTATTTATATAGGTCATCTTATCTACCTGACTAGAATCACCCTAGTATAGCAGACAGACTTCACATTTCAAAGGCTGCTAACAGTTTGTCTTTCTCGAAACTGACAGGCGGGACCTAGCCTAGCAGAAGCAGGAGTTCTGGAAAATATGGATTGGATCGAGTGGAAAAAGGCAAACAATCCCCCACGGAGAGCCATGGCTTAACTGTTTCTCAGCAGTCAAGGTGAAGGTGTGGTCTTCATGCAAAACAGTGTTAATCAAATGAGACACCCAGTGAATTGAGGGAGTCAAGGCTGCGTTCACACTCCTTAATTTCTCCTCATGCGGGTTGGAGGAGAAAAGGAGAAGGCAAGATCGGAACCAGAGAGGCGGGGACTCGGCCATGTACAGGGGACCCCATGGATGCAGCTAATGGGCCGATGTAAGTACGTACAGACAACACAACAATGTCACCCATATATTTGTTTAAATGCCAATGTTCCATCCTATATATAACACATGAACTACTGCAATTGTCCTCTGCCTGATTCTTTTGTCTGAAGGGTTATTATCAGTCATGTTAGGGGAAAATTGTATATGTCCAATTTCTTGTTGTGGAGGATAGAAGTATGTTTGTGTGCAACAAAATAATCTACACAAACATACATCCATGTTTTAATGCAGTTTGTTTTAATGCAGTTTGTTTTTATTTGGGTCACGAGTGAGCTAGAGCCTGTCCTAGTTGACTTTAATAGGGAGGCGGTGTGAACCCTGTTTTGGTCACCTGTCAATCAAAGGGGACATATCCTTTCACAATCCGCACTCTAATTTTAATAATTCATTGGACTCTCAAAATTGTCCATAACCTGCATGTTTTGGAGATGCAAACTCCACACATAGACACTCAGAAGGGGAGATTTGAACTCATATCTTTAAGCTGTGTGACTTGATACACCAGTCCTAATTAACTCGTGGCCTGGGGGACAAATCTGGCCCGGTAAGGACATTATTCTGGCCCCCAAAGTTCTGTTCAAAACTTGGGAGACAAACATTTTTGCAGCAAAATCCTACAAAAAAAAAATTAAGTGCTCCTATTGTGTAGAGGAACTTTGACCACTGTAAACACATTGAAAAATCCTTGCATTGACATTTTAACCTAGCTGGCAAACATAGAAGACTTGGGTCCAAACTTGTGATAAGTCCTCAAGTTCACTCATTTTTGGCACCTACACATTGTTTTGTTATATCATTTATGTAATTAAGGTGTTGCTGTAGTTTGTTTACTTCAGATGCAGTCAGTAGTCATTTCATCTTCTTCTTTAGTTATACTAGTAGTGCTCCTCAAGGTTCTATTTTAGGTCCCCTCTATTTCATCATTTTATGCTATTCTACTGGTGGCCCGCGAGTTCAGTTAAAAAAACTAGTGAGAGACTAGCATTTTTGCAGTAGATTCTTGAAAACACAAGAGTGCTGTCATTAGGGATGTGTACCAAATCCGGTACTTTTTTGGCACCGACCAAATCTTGTCGGTCCACCTGGGCACTGATTTCCGTAAAATCCAACCGTGCCATGTTACAGTACTTGGATTGCGTGTGACGTCACGCCTGGTTGCCAACTCAGCCAGCTCTTTGCACTTTGGCTCTCTGTGATCACTCCAGCAGCACTGAGAGCTGACTCAGCCAAACTTTATAGGTAATGTTTCAATTTTCAATGCCAACAAAGAAACTGACTAAAAAAACGCTCCAATATAAGTCGAGTAAAGCTTTTTTTTTTTAAGTGATACCTTGCTGCTAATATAAATTGGCTTAGCTATAGACATGCTACTGATTAGCATTAGCGATTTTACATGGTAATTTCAACAACTCCAAATGTACAAACCCCGTTTCCATATGAGTTGCGAAATTGTGTCAGATGTAAATATAAACGGAATGCCATGACTTGAAAATCCTTTTCAACCCATATTTAATTGAATGCACTACAAGGACAAGATATTTGATGTTCAAACTCATTAACTTTATTTTTTTTTTTCCAAATAATAATTAACTTAGAATTTCATGGCTGCAACACGTGCCAAAGTAGTTGGGAAAAGGCACGTGCACCACAGTGTTACATCACCTTTTATTTTAACAACACTCAATAAACTTTTGGGAACTGAGGAAACTAATTGTTGAAGCTCTGAAAGTGGAATTCTTTCCCATTCTTGTTTTATGCAGAGCTTCAGTCGTTCAACAGCCCGGGGTCTCCGCTGTCGTATTTTACGCTTCATAATGCGCCACACATTTTCGATGGGAGACAGGTCTGGACTGCAGGCGGGCCAGGAAAGTACCCGCACCCTTTTTTTAGGAAGCCATGCTGTTGTAACACCTGCTGAATGTGGTTTGGCATTGTCTTGCTGAAACAAGCAGGGGCGTCCATGAAAAAGACGGCGCTTAGATGGCAGCATATGTTGTTCCTAAACCTGTATGTACCTTTCAGCATTAATGGTGCTTTCACAGATGTGTAAGTTACCCATGCTTTGGGCACTAATGCGTCCCCATACCATCACAGATGCTGGCTTTTGAACTTTGTGTCGATAACAGTCTGGATGGTTCGCTTCCCCTTTGGTCCGGATGTCACGATGTCAACCACAGAACACTTTTCCATGATGGTTTCCGGCCATGCCACTTTCTTGGAGTGATTTCGCCAGATTCTCTGAACTTTTTGATGATATTATGCACCGTAGATGTTGAAATCCCTAAATTTCTTGCAATTGCACTTTGAGAAACATTGTTCTTAAACTGTTTGACTATTTGCTCACGCAGTTGTGGACAAAGGGGTGTACCTCACCCAATCCTTTCTTGTGAAAGACTGAGCATTTTTTGGGAAGCTCTTTTTATACCCAATCATGGCACCCACCTGTTCCCAATTAGCCTGCACACCTGTGGGATGTTCCAAATAAGTGTTTGATGAGCATTGAACATTCCTCAACTTTATCAGTATTTATTGCCACCTTTCCCAACTTCTTTGTCACGTGTTCATTAAATTCTAAAGTTAATGATTATTTGCAAAAAAAAAATATTTATCAGTTTGAACATCAAATATGTTGTCTTTGTAGCATATTCAACTGAATATGGGTTGAAAAGGATTTGCAAATCATTGTATTCCGTTTATATTTACATCTACCACAATTTCCCAACTCATATGGAAACGTGGTTTGTATTAATGAAAACTATGGATGCTCCTAACAAATTAAACAGCTGGTGCATAAAAAGTACAATACTTACTGTATTAACCAAAAGACTAGACAGCAAAAGACTGAACTGACTAGCCAACATACCATCAAGTATACACTAATTCCAATTTGCGTCCTGGAATTGCAACTATAATTGAGACAAATAAATGTCATAATAAAACAAAATATGGAAGGCAGTTATCTTAATCAGTTCATTTGTAAACGCTACAATAAAAAAATTCTAAAACAGTTCATATTTATCAACACACACATAAGTACCAAAAATTGGTATCGTTGAGTGCCAGTATCAATTCACAGGTACCAGGAATTTTTACCGTATCGGTTCAAATGTAAACAGTACCCATCCCTAGTTATCACAGAGATGGTCTTTGACTGTTTTTTTATGGAAGGTTGCAGACTCTGTCAAAATAAACAGACCAAAATCAAATGTCTACTATAGAGAACGCTGGTTTTTCAGAATAAACAAAACAAGACTAATGGTGAAGGGAGACATCCGGCACCCCGATCCTTAGCTTTCTGGAAAATTGTCCCCCAAAACTATTTAGTTGAATATCCCTACTATAGGCATGCCATTGAATGAAAGGGATCAATCTATTTACCTGTTTTGATCAAATGTGCTTTACCTTTTAAGATAAATATTTTTGGGGGAAAATACATTTTAATTTACACACTGAAAATAGGAAACATTGTACCGTCTATACTCACAGGATATCAACATCAAAATTGCCAGGTTTACAAGTTTTATGTCATCATTGAGGAGCAAACACCTCCTATGCTACCTAAGTGGTGATGCACAGCAGACTCGTGATGTGTTGTTTGGGGTCGTATGAAAAAATCCCCTTGTCTCCAATCCAGTTTAACTCGATATAGTCCTAAACAAAAGTTAGTTTTCAGCAATATAAAGTTTTTTATACGTTCATGTTTAGTCCTAACGGTTCGCTGAGTCCCATCCGTTCGTAGCAGCAGCGTGCGCACAAAGTTACTGGCGGCAGAACTCCCTTCGCTTTTCCCCTCAAATGAGTTTTAACCCCACACACAAAGTTTAAAAACACATTTAGCAGAACAGAGCTTTGAATGTGTCCTACCCGTCGGCCCCTCGATGCCATCAGCGTAGATCTGGACGGTAAGAATCAACAAAAAAGCGCAGGTGTTCATCGTAAAAAATACAAAAAATATGTTTTTTTAGTCCACTTTTAAATGCGTCAAAAAGAGCATTTCATCCACTTCATGAGATCCACGCGAGAGAGAAAACTTTTGAGAGTCGAACTCGGCTAATTCCCCTCGGTTGACGGTCAGACATACACGCAGTGTGGGAGAACACGCAGCGAGACGGCCCACAGCTACTTCAGCTAACTGACGTCAGGGTACAGTTGAGGGGAGAGATTTGCTTTTCTCTTCAAAAGCTGCTTTCCCTCCCAGCCCCTCAACGCGCCTCTTCTTTGCTGCACCCAGTGGTAGTTGAGCGCCATCAAGTGGCCGAGTCTGGTAATACATGCACACTGCCTTAAGCGCAGGGGTCTCAAACTCAATTCACCTAAGGGGCCACTGGATGCAGAATCTGGGTGAGGCTGGGCCCCAAGAAAAGATTTCTTAAAAAAATGTTACACACTCCTCAGCATGTCTAGTTCTATAATTGGGGCGGCATGGCGTAGAGTGGGTAGAGCGGCCGGCCGGAAACCTGAGGGTTGCAGGTTCGCTGTCCACCTATTGACATCCAAAAAAACGCTGCCGTTGTGTCCTTGGGCTGGACACTTCACCCTTTGCCCCCGGTGCCACTCACGCTGATGAATGAATGATGAATGAATGATAGGTGGTGGTCGGAGGGGCCGTATGCAGCCACGCTTCCGTCAGTCTACCCAATGGCAGCTGTGGCTACTGATGTAGCTTACCACCAACAGGTGTGAATGAATGATGAGTCCACTTCTCTTTGAGTGTTTAGAAAAGCGCGATACAAATCTAGGTTATTTATAATGACGTTTCAAATTGTATCCCTTGTGCACCACAACTTTCTTTGTGCAAATAAGCCACGTCGGGGTGACCCTGTGCTCAACAAATAAATATTGCATCTCCTACTTTTTTTGGAATTCTCTCTGCTCATCACTAACCTTTCTCTTCATTGCATGCTTTGAAAAAGACATTTTTGGGGTTGTGGAATATGTTTGTATTTATTTAGCCGACGCACGGAGAATAATGTTATTTCCGTGATGTGTGTCATTCCGATTTTACTCCCCACAGCAACACAATAAAGTACCGGGATATCGAGTTCAAAAAAGTGACGGTTCCCGCAGTGTTATCTGGCATCATATAGAAATATATGTAGTGTTCATCGTGTGAGGCAATGCAAATTAAACAATAAAAAAAACAAATAACGGGGCGGCATAGCTCGGTTGGTAGAGTGGCCGTGCCAGCAACTTGAGGGTTGCAGGTTCGATTCCCGCTTCCGCCATCCTAGTCACTGCCGTTGTGTCCTTGGGCAAGACACTTTACCCACCTGCTCCCAGTGCCACCCACACTGGTTTAAATGTAACTTAGATATTGGGTTTCACTATGTAAAGTGCTTTGAGTCACTAGAGAAAAGCGCTATATAAATATACTTCACTTATACTTCACTTGAATTGATCCAGGTTATCGGGGACTATTATTACTGACGGACAGGTGTCGCGGTGTGACTGCAGCCAGGCACGTAAGCAAACCCTTGTCTCCATGGCAACGTCTCTGTCGCTTTCACTCATTTGTCGCTTTTCCACTAATGCACGGGTAGGCAACCCAGAACGTTGAAAGAGCCATTTTGGACCCAAATAACACAACGCTGTCAAGTGGCATTCAAATAAAACTCGAGGGCCGCACTAACATTAAACTTTCATATCAAGGTGGGGGCCACGGGCTGTGTGTCTGAGACCCCTGCTTTAGACTGTCAACGTGAGAACCATTTCTTCACACATTCATGGTTTCATTCCACCCTAAGGGCTCCATTTGCTTGTTATAACTCTCTAAATAACCTTACATGTCTTTCTTTTTTCAACTCTAAATCTGACAATACACAAATAAAATCACTGAAAATGTGGATCAACCCATCTGATGCATCATGGTTTTAGTTATACAAACATGACTCATAATTAACAGGAGTGAGTTTTAGCATAAAATTAACAACATCTGTGCAGTATAGCTACATTGTTTTTAATGCAAATGGAATGTTGACGCAGAGCACATTACAGGGATACAACAGTTTTTATTCGAAAAATATTCTATTAAAAATATCAAATAAAGATAACAATATCAATCCACCTTTATTTGTATACACTTTTCATGCACACAAAGTGCTTTATACCAGTAAAAAAAAAAAAAACACTCTATTGACAATTTAAACAAACATATGGCATGACATGGCACTGAGAATTGAGAAAGAACGCCACCTTTGAGGCTTCCACACTGGAGAATAACTAAAAATGTAAGTCCTCTAAAAATAATATATAAAATATTTTATACTGTATGTAAAAAATATGAATAATACATTAATAAGTGATTAAAACATAAAATAGTGTGGAAAAAAATAGTAGAAATAATCCATCCATCCATTTTATACCGCTTATTCCCTTTCGGGGTCGCGGGAGAAATATTAGGAATAAATGAAAAAGAAAATAAAACTTTAGACGGGGCACTATGGTGGAACAGGGGTTAGTGCACACAATACGAAGGTCCTGAGTTCAATCCCAGGCTCGGGATCTTTCTGTGTGGAGTTTGCATGTTCTTCCTGTAACTGTGTGGGGTTTCCTGCGGGTACTCCGGCTTTCTCCCATCTCCAAAAACATCCACCTGGGGATAGGTTGATTAGCAACACTAAAATTGGCCTTAGTGTGTGAATGTGAGTGTGAATGTTGTCTGTCTATCTGTGTTGGCTCTACGATGCGGTGGTGATTTGTCCGGGGTGTATCCCGCCTTTCGCCCGAATGCAGCTGAGATAGCCTCCGGCACCCCCCATGACCCAGAAAGGGCCAAGCGGTAGAAATGGATGGATGGAAAACTTAACACTCTAAGAATGGTTTAAAATTATCAATAAAAAGCGTGAATAAAAATTATAAATACGGGGACAAGCGGTACAAAATGGATGGATGGACAATAACTAACTAATAGGTTGGTCAATAACAAAAATTCAACTCAATACTTTTAATATAACCTTTGTTGGCAATAACAGAGGTCAAACAATTACTATAGATCTTTACCAGGTTTGCACACACAGTAGCTGGTATTTTGGCCCATTCCTCTATGCAGATCTTCTCGAGAGCAGTGATGTTTTGGGGCTGTCGCTGAGCAACACAGACTTTCAACTCCATCCACAGATTTTCTATGGGGTTGAGGTCTGGAGACTGACTAGGCCACTCCAGGACTGGCACTGCAGGATTTGATTCACTGTCGGCGTAGTGTGTTACTGATGGTAACCTTTGTTACTTTGGTCCCAGCTCTCTGCAGGTCATTCACCAGGTCCCCCCGTGTGGTTCTGGGATTTTTACTCACCGTTCTCATGATCATTTTGACCCCACGGGATGAGCTTTTGCGTGGAGCCCCAGAACGAGGGAGATTATCAGTGGTCTTGTATGTCTTCCATTTTCTGATAATTGCTCCCACAGTTGATTTTTTTCACACCAAGCTGCTTGCCTATTGTAGATTCACTCTTCCCAGTGAGGTGCAGGTCTACAATTCTTTTCCTGGTGTCCTTCGACAGCTCTTTGGTCTTGGCCATAGTGGAGTTTGGAGTCTGACTGTTTGGGGCTGCGGACAGGTGTCTTTCATACAGATAACGAGTTCAAACAGGTTCCATTTATACAGGTAACGAGTGGAGGACAGAAGAGCTTCTAAAGAAGAAGTTACAGGTCTGTGAAAGCCAGAGATCTTCCTTGTTTGAAGTGACCAAATACTTATTTTCCACCATAATTTACAAATAAATTCTTTAAAATTCCTACAATGTGAATTCCTGGATTTTTTTTCCCACATTCTGTCTCTCACAGTTGAAGTGTACCTATGATGAAAATTACAGACCTCTGTCATCATTTTAAGTGGGAGAACTTGCACAATCGGTGGCTGACTAAATATTTTTTTGCCCCACTGTATGCACAATTTACGGTAAAATACCGGCAGCAGTGGTTGCCAGGAATTTACCGTAAAAAATACAGTCACAATGTATAGAATATTACAGTATGTTGATGTTGAATCCATAAATTTTACAGGTGATGACCGTTTTTGCTTATGGTAAATTACTATAAAAAAAATAATATATTGTTAACCTGTTTACGAAATAAAAAAAAGATAATTTACGGTAAAATACTGGCAGCAGTGTTGGCCAGGAATTCACTGAAAAACAAATTAAGGCCAATTTGTTCACGATCAACCTATCCCCAGGTGCGTGTCTTTGGAGGTGGGCGGAAGGCAGAGGACCCGGAGAGAACCCACACAGTCACTGGGAGAAATTGAAAACTCCACACACAAAGACCCTTATCCCGGGAATCAAACCCAGGACCTTCCCACTGTGAGTCACGAACGGTAACAACAGCTCCACCATGCTGTTCTGTTGCCAATACTATTGTAATATCTGCAAAAGGCCTGTGTTTCTGAGACATGTAAACGGTACATGAGGATTTTAACCTAAAAGTATTTGTACAACCTTTCACTGGACAACTCACAATACAGCCTTCCGCAACATGTTCCTTCAAGTAAGCTATTAAAAAATCCGTTATTTCTGTTTAAAAGCTGCTTGCAACCAGTTTTAACACATTTAAACACAGAGTGTGGTTCATTTCGATGCAGTTTACAATGAAGCACATATACAGTACATAACCCCTCAATGACTGAAATAACTTGCCACAAAAATACAACAAAACATGTTATTAACCAAAAGCGAACAATACTCTAATGCTTGAACACAAACTCCTAACACAATTAAGGTATGATGTAAATTTAAATGTACAACCTGCAAAATCTTTAATTTAGACCGTAGATTGTAGAGTATTTGCAAATGCATTGTACAATTTATGTTTATATTTTTACAGCAAAGTCATGTGTTTTCCATGTAGTAATGTAGGTAATCTACTGTTTTTGTTATGCAAAAATCCACTGCATTCACCACTGTGATAAACTATTTTTTTATTTTACTCTGTTTTGCTATTTTACAACTGCTTGCCGTAGTTTTAACGGTCGTTTTTTTTTTTTTTTTTTACAGTGATTGGTAAATGACGGGTTAGTGGGTGTCTGGCACCCTAGCTGAAAAACTCACACCCACTGGGTGTGAGTTTTTCCTTGCCCTTATGTGGGCTCTGTACCGAGGATGTCGTTGTGGTTTGTGCAGCCCTTTGAGACACTTGTGATTTAGGGCTATATAAATAAACATTGATTGATTGATTGCTAGCTGTATTGACATTTACAACAAATGGCAACTTATTTGGCGTTATGAGATTAAAACTACCTCCGACTTCGGATTTTTTTCTTTTTCCGAGTTCAATTTTGATTGTTGATGGTGACATAAAATGTTGTTTTATAAGACACGTCAATTCGCTGACTTCATTCATTACGGGCTATCATTTTCTGCTAATCACAATTTGGCGCTTCTCAGTCAAACAACAGCCATTGTATCAATCACACATTTTTTCTTAAAGTGATACACACATTACGGCTTGTAGGTACACCATAGGCGGTATAAAAAGGATGGTTGGATGGATGTTTCATTATGCATCGATGACCTGTCGCTAAGTAGCAGGACTGAATGAAAACTCAGGGACAAAAATAAAATAATTAAGATAAAGAGCGTGTATAACAAATAAATAGCATTCCTGATTGATTTACGGTAAGGTCTAATTTAAGGAAGCTCTATTTCCGGTTTTCAAGGTGGTTTAAATTATTTTTTTTAATTGCATTGACAGTACCACATAAAATTATGATCTTAATTGGTTCTGTGACAGAGCTCTTAACTCAAAACACTTGTATCTGAAATCAACATCTTCCAATTAAATTAATTTAAATCAATTTAATTTTAACGTGTAACATGCCTTTTAAAAATAGAAAATATATATAGATAAGAAATACTGTGACAGAAACGACTAAATAGAATGTTTTACCAATAACTACCATGTTAAAGTATGAGACTCATGTTTGTCTTATGCAGAAACCGTAGTGAAACAAAAAATATGTTTTTCATGAAAGCTAATCAATGAGCTTGTCGGCGGTCTGAGAGGACACGTTTCAGCCTGAGCAGTCTTTTTTCGCCTGGTGCTAGTGTTTGACTTGTCTCTATTGACTAGCATAGAACTTTGTTTTTGAAAAATTTCAGGAAACAAAAAATTGCTTTTTCGAAAAGTACAGGGATATGTCCCCCATCTTCGCCCTCCCCCAAAACAAAGAAGCCAAATTTCAACCATGTATGTGTGTGTGTTTTGAACTGAATCCAGGGGCCGATATGGTGTCATTCCTGGGCCGGTTTAGGCACCCGGTTCGTCACTTGAAAAGCCCTGCTCTAAATTGTCCATGGGGTTGAACATAAGTGTGAGTGCTTGTTTGTCTGTGTCCTGTGATTGGCTAATGACCAGTCCAGGGTGTACCTGAGATTGGCTGCAGTTTATCCATGACCAGATTGAGCTAAAGAAAGTGAATGGACGGGATGCTTAAGTGAAGTTTGGTTGTGGATTCAACAACTCTTGCTTTCTTTTCTTTCTTTCTTTTTGTTGTACAGCTAGACTTTAATGACTTACTTAAGTGACTTAATCTTGGTTTCCCAGCAGCTCCTGACAGCTGTTACCCCGCACCAGCAGCTCAGGTGCAGGATTAACAGTGACGACAATGGCCGCATGTTGAGAAAACAGTCATTAATCAAGACAGTTATTCATGCTCACACTGTGAACGGGCTATTTCCTGAATTCTGCATTAGTTCTAAGAGACCCAATTAGATGGGTTATGCATGAGTAAAACTAAAGAAAATATGCATATGTCATACCAGCTGCTGTTTTACACATCACATTTGAGACATGTAATTTGCACAAGACAGACGTGTCTTCACATTAACAGGTGGGAAGCATATTTCTCCATATATTACACAGTCTGTCATCAAGTCTGTGCCAGATTTGCATTAGATGATTTACTGTACATTCTAGGAATATGTGACAGAAATTACTCTAATGTATAAAACTATGTGCGTTTGCGTGACACTTTCACACACACTCTTAGACACCGTGATATTGTATTCACGCAGCGTCTTTCTCAAGGACACTTGGACATATCCCCTCTTCAAGCCGGGGGTCACACTTTCAACATTGTTGGAAGACTTGGCTGATGACTGTGACGTTAATGTGTATATTTCAATATTTGCCGGATTTGTCGCGTTTCTTGATGTGCTTGAGAGTGTTCAAGTTAGATTAGATAGTACTTTATTTATTCCTTCAGGAGAGTTCCTTCAGGAAAATTTACATTTTCAGCACAATCTCATTCAAGATCAGACAAACATTACAGGGAGACAGAACAGGATTGCTGACGGGTCTGCCGGCTTCCAGCGCTCCTTACAAAAAAGGTGAGATTAAGGTAAACAAGTGGGGGGGAATGGGAGAAAAAAATAATAGAAGATTAAAATAAAATAAATACATAAAAATCGGTCTAAGCCTAGGCCCTAGAGAGAGGGTCCAGACTGAGGCCAAGGGAAAAAAACAACAACAACTTATACTACTACCTACTCAGTGGCCTAGTGGTTAAAGTGTCCGCCCTGAGATCGGTAGGTCGTGAGTTCAAATCCCGGCCGAGTCATACCAAAGACTATAAAAATGGGACCCATTACCTCCCTGCTTGACACTCAGCATTAAGGGTTGGAATTGGGGGTTAAATCGCCATTAATGATTTCCGGGCACGGCACCGCTGCTGCCCACTGCTCCCCTCACCTCCCAGGGGGTGATCAAGGGTGATGGGTCAAATGCGGAGAATAATTTCGCCACATCTAGTATGTGTGTGAAAATCGTTGGTACTTTAACTTTAACTTTAGCCATAATACACATCCCTCTTACATGTGTGTAAGAGGGAAACATCAAACATCAAAGAACACAAAGGACATTAAAGACATTAAAGCAGCGGATACAACCAGCCACTTCTACATACAGCTATGAATAAAAAGTAAAATAAACATATACACTGTGGTGGCCTCTGCAGTGTTCCACGCCATCGTCCGCTGGGGTGGAGGGAGCATGGCCAGAAACAGGAGCAGACCCAACAAAGCAAACAAGAGAGCCGACTCCACTCTCGGCCGCCAGTGTCCAGTCCGCATGGATGAGCGAGGATATGTCCAAGGAGACTGAGGTGTCCGACACCTGCTCACCCAGCCAAGACACCGCGAAGCCTCTCAGTCCCGGCGCTCAGTGCTAGCTCCGCAGCCCTGTCCCCTCATCCGCATCTCCTTCAGTCTCTCCAAACCGACTCCGGTGTGGCAGAGACCCAGCAGCTGGTCTCCATGGCCAAAAGGCTCCCGGGAGGCAGATCCAAAAGGCTACAAAAAGCACTGCACAGGTCACAAAAGTGTCACACAGTCCCAAAGGGTCCCGGACCAAAAGGCAAAAAAATATAATAACACATGAAAACAAGAGGGAAACACAAAAGGAAGACACAAGAGCACAGAGCTCCTGCCAACAGCAGCCACTACAGCAGCACCATCTTGGAAAAAATAAAAAATAAAAAAGTTGCACACTTTTTTCTTACACAGACCTGCTCTTACATTTGTTTTGAGCGCTAGCAGAGCGGCCATCCAGCATGCTCTAGCTAGACTATCACTATGCATCCCACTTGACATTCTCAAATGGATTATGCTACACTGTATGGACAAAATGCAAAAGTCAAGCTGTTTAACAGAGCACATTAATTCAGCAATAATGGAGTCTGAATGTTCAGTTGTATGCTTGTTTAGCTTTTTTTTATTTCCTGACCACCTGATGTGGAGGTCTGGTCCTTTTCTCTAAACAAGACCTAGAGCATCAAGCTTACCGTACCCTGGAAGGCATACGAAGCAGGTGAGATTTTTTTCCAAAATTTTATTTCGTATGGTCTCATCAATGTTAATACTGGATGCTAATTAACGGGGAGCTGCACATTTAAAAAAATATATAATTCACAGTCCTTTTAAGAGACAAGAACACATTTTGTTTTTTTTATCCATTCTAACTCGTAAATAAAAGTCAACTTACAATGGAGCATATATGGGAACCACAACTTCATTGGGTCTATTCTGCCCATAAAACCCACTAAAAACATCTAAAAAATGCCATCAATCTTTCATTCATATTTTGTGACCTGAACATTAAGTATTAGCAAAAGTGTTATTATCAGCGCTAACGTTAACGACCTACATCTAGTGGCGCATTGATCACAGAGAAGTACGTAGCTTACGCTGCTATAGTGACATCATCAGCTGGGAATCTGCTCTCTGGCCTTTGACCTGGTAAAAGTAATTCTAGATCAGGGGTCCCCATTACGTCGATCGCGATCGACTGGTCGATCTCGGAGGGTGTGTCAGTCGATCTCAAGCCAGGCATTAAAAAATATACATAAAAATGAGCAATCATCAATCATACCAAGACTTCATTTTCGTCAGTTGTTTGACATTCTCGGCACCCGAGGATCTTGTGAGATGACGCTGGCTGCTGCAAGCTCATATTTAAGAAAAAAATCACTAACAGGGCGGACGCAGATAAACACATTTTATTTCTAGAGACTCCGTACCTACTGTCAAAACTCTAAAGACCGACTGCACAGTTCCTGTCTTCACCATAAAAGACCTGTTTCATCCTGCCTGTGCTAACAAAATAAGAGTCTCAGAAAGCTAGCGTGCACAAGCTAGCAAGCTACGGAGTTTGATGCCAATGTATTTCTCCCCCGCCCTCAGCGACCGCTTTCTCACTTGCTTGCCCACCCGCACTCTCACTGACGTCACTCACCTGCTGCCAGACATTAAAGGGCCACACACATATGCTACTCTCATAACAAAGTGTTTAAAAACGAGTATGCAAGTTGGACAAATGAGATGCCAAATCCAACCACTTTCATGTGGTATTGGACAGAAAGGAGGACTTTTTTTTTCCTCCATTTGAAAATGCGGACGTTATCAGCACCACTGTCTAATTCCAATCAATGCAAGTCATCAGAATCAAATACACCAACTTATATTCTTGTCTTCATGAAAGAAAGGAATCTATGTGTGTTAAACATGCTTGTATTATCATTAAACACCATTAACTTGTTAACAAAAATGTCTCTTTCATAAATAAATAAATATAAATTATAAATAGGAATGAGGTAGATCTCCTCGACTTGGTCAATTGAAAAGTAGCTCGCCTGCAGAAAAAGTGTGAGCGCCCCTGTTCTAGATTATATACAATGCCTTTCACCTGGATAGTGGAAAGATATTCCCGGAAAACCGAGAAGTTGGTACACTTTGACAGGCAACTTAGACCCGGAAATGGCAAAAAAGACCCAAAAAGATGCTCGGTTGCACCCCTGTTTAGCTTCACGAGCATTATGAGTCATTCTTCATCTAAACGGGTAGGCATCTCAGTGAGAGCAGAGAATGTTCAGTAAGTGATGTTTTATCATGTTTTTTGGCTCTCGTGATGTTTGCAGTAAGTAGTAGTCAGTAATGTTGTTGAAGCAAAAAGCCAAAATTTCATCCATCCATTTTTTACTGCTTGTCCCCCTCGGGTTTGCAGGTGGGGCTGAAGCCTATCCCAGCCGCACTCAGGCAGAAAGTAGGCTACACCCTGGACAGGTTGCCACCTCATCGCAGGGCCAACACAGATGCCAAACCATACCAACTTTACAGACGGACAACCATTCACACACTCGAGCCAATAAAGCCAAGGTCGTGATGAATTTTTGAAATTATTGTGCCTTAAAATGATTAAAATTATTTTGACTTTTACTGCACTACATACAGTGTATACTTACAGTGTGTATCAAATCATCAAAAATGATTCCCGGGCACGGCCACAGTTGCTGCCCACTGCTCCCCTGACCTCCCAGGGGGTGGTCAAGGGTGATGGGTCAAATGCAGAAAATAATTTCGCCACACCTATTGTGTGTGTGACAATCATTGGTGCTTAAAGGGGAACATTGTCACCAGACCTATGTAAGCGTCAATATATACCTTGATGTTGCAGAAATGGACCATACGTTTTTAAAACCGATTTCCGAACTCTAAAAGGGTGAATTTGGCGATTTAAAAGCCTTTCAATTGTTCGCCTGTCGGAGTAATGACCTTTCACCCGTGACGTCACATCGTGAAGCGACCCGCCATTTTCTCAAACACATTACACACACCAAGTCAAACCAGCTCTGTTGTTTTCCTTTTTTTCGTCTGTTTTCCGTACCTTGGAGACATCATGCCTCGTCAGTGTGTTGTCGGAGGGTGTAACAACATGAACATAGACGGATTAAAGTTGCACCAGTGGTCAAAAGATGCGAAAGTCCCTCGTTTGTTCTGCACACTGTACCAACGACAGCTACTGTATGCCATGACAGATATGGCACAGAGATGGCAAGAATGTGTGGATATCCTGCAACACTCAAAGCAGATACATTTCCAACGACAAAGTCAACGAAATCACAAGCTAATCGATGCTAACATGCTACTTAAGCTAGCTAGCTGTATGCACATATTGCATCATTATGCCTCATTTGTAGCTATATTTGCATCCAGCCTTTCCCTCCACCCACATTTAATGCCAAACAAACACATATCAATCGTTTGTTAGAAGCCGATCGCCAAATTCGTCCGCCCTGTCTGTCGTGATATGGCTCAAAAGCTTTTGTTTCATCTTTAATTTTGTTTTTGGTACCTGCCTCCACATTCCAACTATCCGTTTCAATACATGCGTAATCTGTTGAATCGCTTACGGCGCTAAAATCTGAGTCTAAATCCGAGCTAATATCGCTATACCTTTCTGTGCTATCCGCTATGTTTGTTTCTGTGTGGTCACGCTGTGACGTCACAGGATAATGGACGAGTGGATATAACGAGGGTTAAATCAGGCACTTTGAAGCCGTTTTTCGGGATATTGCGTGATGGGTAAAATTTTGAGGAAAAACTTCGAAAAATAAAATAAGCCACTGGGAACTGATTTTTATTGGTTTTAACCCTTCAGAAATTGTGATAATGTTCCCCTTTGACTTAACGCTTAGACCGATGATGGAGGCTTTTGGATGTTTTTAGACCGCTTTATATAGACGGAATACTATTGATCCTATTGTTAGCTGACTTTTGCCTGGATGTATTTAATATTTAGAATGCATTAAAAAAAAATGGAAACATATGTGTGCTTGTCTAACATAAAGATTAAGAATGATAGGCAAAAAAAATAAATAAAAAGTGCAGTCTCCTTTCAAGATGATAACTGTTACAATCTGGTTTGGGTGTTGTTGGTACGGACCCTTGGATATGAGATGGCAGGCCAAGTACTGATAGAATGTATGTATTAACAAAAATAAATACGGTAGTGCAACAGGGAAGTGCAACGGTATGATAGGGAATGCTATGCAGCATGGAAGCAAACAAAGAAAAATTATAAATAGCATCTTGATTTGCAACCGGGGCAGCTGTGTACTGATTGCCAATCAGGGACATGGAAAATGTGGCTGGCACACAGGAACTGGAAAACAATATTGGAGTGCTGGACAGGAAATAGACATATAAACCAAGAAAAGTAACACTTAAGTATAAACTGTATTGCAAGACTATGACAAAAACAACAAAAAAAGAGATTAATTCACTTTCATGAGAATGTTATCAAATACTTCTTAGTCACATTCACACAACTTCCTTTTGGTCTAAAGATTGCTTGTGTACATATCACCCTCCATTTTGGTAGTCATTCATTAATTCATTGAGCAGAGCATCAAAATATATTTCTTGATTGTGTTGATGTAAATAAAACTGTCGAAGATGTTTTTATAAAAAGCTGCTGGTTTCTTTGGTGGAAAAAGACGGTATGGTTTCGCAAGCTCATGTACGCCACCCCAATTGGCTCAATGTCTGTGGTGACTAGGAGTAGTACAGCACCTCTCAGTGTGATTGTTATGTGTTAATAGTCTTCATAACAATGTCCCAGCAGCTGTGTACAGACAGGAGATACTCCCTTGTGCTCCTAAATGAGAAAAAACAATATTCAGTACTACCTATCCTGGTTTCTTTGATATATTCATTTATTACACGCAGGACATGGGTACTGGTCAAAATCTGTTTTCACACGTAAGCAGACAACATTGTGTCTAGCGGCAGCCTCGTATCAGCTTTCTGCACTTATATCAGACGTATATCAGACAACAGGGGGTACATTCGCAGAGGTACTGTAGGTGGGTCATAACATTTTCGGTTGATTAGATTTTAAAAATATATATATATTTCTTTATATTAGCAGCACATGTAAATGTATTTAAAGTACACATTTTACCCTGCTGTTTCAAAATGAAAATAATTATTATATTATAATCATTATAGCACGCTAGTTTCCAGCTAGCAATTACCGCGCCTGGTTTCTAGCTAGCAATTTGTGGCGCAAGCTTTCAGCTGGGGACCAGTAATGGTAGTTGGCAGCTTAATATTACTGCACTAGTCACTAGATAGCAATTAGCGCACTAGTTTTTCGCTCGTGATTTCCATGCTAGTTTCCAGCTAGCAATTAGCGTGTTAGTTGCCCTAAGAGTGCCGCTATACTGTATTAATTAAATACCTTATACTATGTTATTGGGATATTTTTAGTAATGCACAACAACAAGGTACCGTTAGGATATTTAGTTTAATTAAAAACACCACTTTATAAAAGATATATAAGTCAAATAGGGGGTGTTCGTTCCATCTCTACTTCAGTTTGGGGTTCCACGGATCTCTGCTCTATATGGTAAGGAAATGTGCAAATTTAGAGAATTTAACTTTAAAAAAATGTTTAAAAAAGAAAAAAAAAATAACATACAGAAAAGACATTTATAACATGTAATTAAAAAATAATTATTTGTTTTTTCTTTATTTACTCATCAGCAACGCTAGTTTCCAGCCAGCAATTACTGCCGCTAGTTCCAACAAGCAATTAGCTTGCTAGTTTCTTGCAAGTGATTTGCGTGCTAGTTGCCAGTTAGCGATTAACGAGCTTGTACCCAGCTAGCTATTATCGCGCTAGTTGCCTTCTAGTTATGAGTGGCCCTATACTGTATTATTTGAATATGTTATAGTAAGAGATGTCCGATATTATTGACCGATAAATGCTTTGAAATGCAATATCGGAAATTAGCAATATCGGGTTCAAAAAGTTAAATTTATGAATTTTTTAAAACGCTGCCGTACGGAGTGGTACACGGACGTCGGGAGAAGTACAGAGCGCTAATAAAACTTAAAGGGACTGCCTTTACTTGCCAGCCCAATCGCATAATGCCTACGGCCTTTCACACACTCAAGTGAATGCAAGGAATACTTGGTCAACAGCCATACATGTCACACTGAGGGTGGCCGTATAAACAACTTTAACACTGTTACAAATATGCCCCACACTGTGAACCCACACCAAACAAGAAAGACAAACACATTTTGAGAGAACATCCACATCCGTAACAAAACAGAACAAATATCCAGGTACCCTTGCAGCACTAACTCTTCCGGGACACTACAATATACAACCCCGCGACCCCCACCCAAACTGAGCTCTCCCCCCAACCCCTGCATGCTCTCTCAGGAAGAGCATGTCCCAAATTCCAAGCTGCTGTGTTGAGGCATGTTTAAAAAAAAAATGCACTTTGTGACTTCAATAATAAATATGGCAATGCCATGTTGGCATTTTTTTTTACATAACTTGAGTTGATTTATGTTGGAAAACCTTTTTACATTGTTTAATGCATCCAGTGGGGCATCACAACAAAATTAGGCATGATAATGTGTTAATTCCTCGACTGTATATATCGTATCGGTTGATATCGGTATCGGTAATTAAGGGCTGTACAATATCGGAATATCGGATATCGGCAAAAACCCATTATCGGACATCTGTACTTATAGACTATTTTAGTATTGCATAACAACAAGGTAACTTTAAGATATTTAGTTTAATTAAAAACACAATTTTAGTTAGGAGACGCATAAGCAGGGCGTGCTCATTCCATCTGTACTTCACATTGCCTGCTAGATCAGAAAATGTGCACGTTTAGAGATTTTTACTTTAAAAAAGTGATTAAAAGAAGAAAGAAAAAGATAACTATTCAGAAAATACGTGTATCAAAAATTTTGTAAAAAATATTCCTTATAATTTTATGAATTATTCTTAGTTGTTTTAATGTATCATTCAGGTAAGTGACAGCGTGTCCATTAAAGGAGGAATAGATGTATTAACTGTCAAAAAACAACATCGCCCAGTGGAAGGTTCTTGGCAACACTTATCAATCAATCAATCAATCAATGTTTATTTATATAGCCCTTAATCACAAATGTCTCAAAGGACTGTACAAACCACTACGACTACGACATCCTCGGAAGAACCCACACCCACCAAACTCTTGAGAGTCCTTGCAGTCATCAAGTCTGCATCAGAGGCAGCAGAGAGAAGCAACCAGTGGCTCAAAAAGAAAGGATAAAAAGAAAGGATCCCTGCCGGGTCCTTAAGGAAGGCAAGCCGGGTGGTATGCACCATGGTCAGCTTAGGCTTGACTCAGGGGACAGGATGCCCCTGTAATGCAGTGCCTTTAGATGCACTACTTAGCATTAGTAATAAATGAAACTCCTGAACAATTGGGCAGGGACAAATCACACTAGAGCTGGCCACCTGTGGTGAGGGTGTATGAAGAGCCATAGGAACCCCACTGCTGATGCATCCCAAATCAATCTACCCACAAAGCTTCTCCTACCAAGGAACTTTTGTTTTTGCTTGATAAATAATACAACTCCTTATCATGTGTGTATGATATATTTCAATCATGCCTTCGATAAAAAATTAATTAATAACACTGTCATCTTTGTGTGGTGTTCTTGAGCCAGTAAGAGTTGGTCAGGGGCACTTTGGTTTTGTTTAAGGTAGTAGTGTTATGATCCGCCGCCCGGATCATACATTGTTTTGGTTTTTGAGTCCTTTTTGTGTTTCCTGATTATTTTTGGACTCTTCCGATCCCTAGTTGTGCACTTCCTTGTTTTATTCTTGTTACCATGGTTTCACATTTGTTCCACCCGCTCTGTTTTTGACACGCACCTGTGTTTTGATTTCTGCCTTAGTATTTAAGCCTGCCTTCTACCTCACTTCTTTCTTGATCCGTTGTTTGCTCTAAGCGACATTCACGTTGGTATGTTCTCTTATGTCTGTTACTTGTGCTCGCCTTAGCTTCTCGTGCGCTCTGCACGCTAATTTTGGACTCTGTCCTCGTTGCTAAGTGTTAGCCTAGCTCCTGGTGCGTTCGGAACGCCTTTTCTTTTGTCTGTTTGTTTAGTGTTATTTTATTTTTGTATTAAACCAAGCTCTTACCTGCAATTCCTGCCTGTCTTGGTCCTCGTGCATCCCGGGATGACTCAACACGTATCCAAAATGCGTACCCAATGTGACAAGTAGCTCTATATCTGGGATAGGTAAGAGACATCTAAGGACTCAAAACCATACAGGTGAAACTCAAAAAATAGAATATCATGCAAAAGCCCAATCATGTCAACAACTTCAAATGTAAAACTAATATATGACATACACACTCATTACATCTAAGTGAGATATGTCAAACATTTATTTGTTTACATTTTACAAAGCCAACATTTTCTGAGATTTTCAGTTCAATGTTTTTATAAGCTGTGAGCAATAATCACCACAAATATATCAAGAGATGGCTTGAAATATTTTGAGTTGCATGTTATGAGCCTATGTGATATATTACTTTCACCTTGTAAATTTAATTGCTGGAATAAAGAAACTTTGTACGAAATCCTAATTTTCAGAGTTTCACCTGTCCTTGAAATGAGTTCGACACAGTTAAACAAACAAATCACTGGCTTAACTCACAATGAGAACAAAAATGACCAATTTTTCACAACAATGACATATGTAATCTTGTATAAAAAGGTGCCACAAGGCATGCTAGGATACCATAATCCCGCCCAATATTAACTTCTTAGAAGCTATTTGAATACTGTGCTTAAATGATTACCGTTATCTCAAAATTAGCAATATTACTTCAAACTAACCTACTTAAAACTTTGAGCCACTTTTTTTAGGTCTCTGTCACGGCTGCATCGAACCAGGTTACTGGTGCGTGTGAGTGACAGGTAGAACAACTTGTTGAGAAGAAGTAGTTTGTAGAAATCTGTTTAACTTGGATGTATAAATCTCCAAAAGAGATTAGCAGTCTTTTATCAGACCATTCAGTAGAAAGGGGGTTCATATGGCCCTATTCGTCGCGGTTTACTTGACACATGAAACAAAACGAATTGATTGGAAACAGTATCCGCTTTTGCCGCCAGACGGCTGTAGAGTGTTGATTAGTGATGATTGAGACGATGAATAATGAAGAGTGTTAAAATGTGTTTTGTTTTAATCACAGCACCAGTGGCCATGTAGAGTGGTACTTTATCAATCAATCAATCAATGTTTATTTATAAAGCCCTAAATCACAAATGTCTCAAAGGACTGCACAAACCACTACGACTATGACATCCTCGGAAGAACCCACATAAGTGCAAGGAAAACTCACACCCAGTGGGCAAGGAGAACTCACACCCAGTGGGACGTCGGTGACAATGATGACTATGAGAACCTTGAAGAGGACCACAAATGTGGGCAACCCCCCCTCCTTAGGGGACCGAAAGCAATGGATGTCGAGCGGGTCCAACATGATACTGTGAAAGTTCAATCCATAGTGGATCCAACGCAGCCACGAGAGTTCAGTTCAAAGCGGATCCGAGACAGCAGCGAGACTCTTGTCCACAGGAAACCATCCCAAGCGGAGTCGGATCAGCAGCGTAGAGATGTCCCCAACCGATACACAGGCGAGCGGTCCATCCTGGGTCCCGACTCTGGACAGCCAGTACTTCATCTATGGCCATCGGACCGGACCCCCTCCGCAAAGGAGGGGGGGACAGAAGAGAAAAAGAAAAGAAGCGGCAGATCAACTGGTCTAAAAATGAGGTCTATTTAAAGGCTACAGTATACAAATGAGTTTTAAGGTGAGACTTAAATGCTTCTACTGAGGTAGCATCTTGAACTGTTACCGGGAGGGCATTCAAGAGTACTGGAGCCAGAACGAAAAACGCTCTATAGCCCGCAGACTTTTTTTGGGCTTTAGTAATAAGCCGGAGTCCTTTGAACGCAGATTTCTTGCCGGGACATATGGTACAACACAATCGGCAAGATAGGCTGGAGCTAGACCGTGTAGTATTTTATACGTAAGTAGTAAAACCTTAAAGTCACATCTTAAGTGCACAGGAAGCCAGTGCAGGTGAGCCAGTATAGGCGTAATATGATCAAACTTTCTTGTTCTTGTCAAAAGTCTAGCAGCCGCATTTCGTACTAACTTTAAATGATTTCAAGCAGACTTCTTACCGCCTTTCACTCACACAGAATCCACCCAGGAATGGGGTGATATGAATTCCTTTCCTATAGTTATATTTGCATCAAAAAAGGAGTAAATGTGGTATGTTTCAATGTAAATGTTTATCATCCATCCATTTTCTACCGCTTATTCCCTTTGGGGTCGCGGGGGGCGCTGGTGGCTATCTCAGCTACAATCGGGCGGAAGGTGGGTATACCCTGGACAAGTCCCCCCCAGGGGAGACCGGATGCAATGGACGTCAAGTTTGAGTTTGACCATAACAGATCACTTATATGGAAGAGTTGTTTTGGAACTTGAACACATCATCATTTAACATCACAACTTGTGTTTGGAAGTTATACCATACAGTCATATTTTTCATGAGCAAGTTTTATTTAAAGAAAATCCTTGTAAATTATTAAATGATCCGTCTGCGTTCATCAAAAAAGCGTAGTCAAGAATTGTTCAGAACAAGTTCACAATTATCAGCGAAACAAAATTGAATTCCTTGTCCAAAAATATCATTAGCCGTGTTGCTGTGGGTGAGTCTTGTGCTGACATTGCAGTATTCTGTCGCCCTCCAAACAAAGTTAGAAGATTCTACTGGAGTCAGCAGACATGTTTGTCAGGCGCCATCCACTTTCTACCCCACATGATCATCAGAACATGTCTTGTTATAAACACACCTTGTTCCAATTAAGCATTCCGCATGAGTACAATCCTGCGCCCACCCATCTCAGTGTGTGCAAAAGAAGAGAGTGGGCAAGTGCCTTTTCCAGTGGCTGTGAGGAAGTCAAGTTGGACCTAGATGACATTTCACAGCCTGCACGTCGTTCATAACGTGGCGTGTCAATATTAACGCTGTGAATTCAATTAAATGGCGCCGACAGACGCATTGAGGGCGTCCAACATGAGCGCAATTCTCGGTCTCTAATGTCATTAGCCCCGAGTGATGGATGAATGATGGAACGCTGAGTATATTATTTAATTTTTACAGGCTAACACCTGTACTTAAACCTGTTTAAAGATGCTGGCGCTGGTCCCTTTGCAACCTACCATTCAAGGTAATCTTATTTGGAACACATGTTGTCCGTTCTGTGATGTCCAAATTGTTCTTGTTTTTAAACTCATAGGAAACAATAATCTAAAGGGAATCTTTATAAAAGATTCCCTTTATCCATCCATCCATTTTCTACTGCTTATTCCCTTTTGGGATTGCGGGAGGCGCTGGCGCCTATCTCAGTTACAATCGGGCGGAAGGTGGGGTACACCCTGGACAAGTCGCCACCTCATCGCAGGGCCAACACAGATAGACTGACAACATTCACACTCGCATTCACACACTAGGGCCAATTTAGTGTTGGCAATCAATCTATCCCCAGGTGCATGTCTTTAGAAGTGGGAGGAAGCCAGAGTACCCGGAGGGAACCCACGCAGTCACGGGGGGGCATGCAAACTCCACACAGAAAGATCCCGAGCCTGGGATTGAACCCAGGACTGCAGGACCTTCGTATTGTGAGGCAGACGCACTAACCCCTCTTCCACCGTGAAGCCCAAGATTCCCTTTAGATTCATAAAAAAATAAAACATGTTTACCAACTGTATGGACAATGGTCTTAGCGGTCATGTAATCATTGCATAAAACTAAAAATAGAAGACCACACATCTCGGCCATGCCTTACCAGCCCAAAGATTAAAAAAAATCCTGAATACAGGGAGTGATAAAGACTGGAACTTTTTGAGCTATCTATAGCTAAATGAAATACACAGTGAATTAACTCTTTTGTCTCTTTGGTTGAGCATACATACACACAGAAGTTGAGGCTCGTAATGAAAACGTTGTATTGTAAATTGTCCGGATGAGCCTCAAAATGTAACGACTTGTTCCTTATCCCATTTCAGACATTTCCTGAAAGTTTCATGAAAATGTGTCCATAACTTTTTGAGATATCTATAGTGGAATGAAAGAAACTGAGTGAACCTTGTCAGTCATCCACTGTCTTTGTGTCTGTGGGTGGAGGCGGGTCCATTAGCATACGCACATACACATATATTAAGACTTGTAATCTAAACGTAAGCTAATGTAGTATAAATACTGCAGATGACTCCCAAAAAATCTAATCAGTTGTTCTTCATCCAGTTATGGAAAACAAATATTCCCATAAGATTTTTGATAACTTACTAACAAACAAACCAACAAATAATGACATAACTTGCTGGGAAAGATAGCACGGAAAAAACTACTGCAGTACTGTGAACTTGCTGGACAGAACAATACTGGCATCTAGTGGCATTTACAGATATTGCTCATATTGATAGGTGTATGTCAGCAGGATATAATAGGATATACTTTATTTAACCCATTATGGGGAAAAAGTATAAGTCCAATTCCCAAATTTGCATTTTTAAAAATTTACATTTTGGGGGGAAAATAAGGGAATCACGTGGCATGCTACTCCCCTGGGTGCTTGTCACAAACCCCACCTCATCATTATCGCATTGGTGTGGCGGAACCAATCGTGTTTTCCTTACTGGCATTTATTTTGAAAGCCAGACTTTTTACCGGCAGCAGAATGTGCTACGCTGATGTTTCGTGAGCATTTCCGAGGCCGAATGGACACGAAGCTGTGCTGCTCTGCCAGTAGCCGAAAAAAAAACCTGGAAGTTAAAAATCTGGAAAATTTCAGGAACAGGAAAAAAGGGTAAGTAACTGGAGGGCAGCGTTATAAGTACATATCTACTTTTTTTCATCAAAGGGCACTGTTTTATTGTCATTGTCATCAGAGATGCAATTTGTAGTTAGCTGGTTGGTTAAATTAATTTGTATATTCATTCTAAAATAACTGTTTTGCTCATTTTACAGACAAACCTCGATTTAAGAACCATCTATTTTTGAACTTTTGGATTTACAAATTTTTGGATCGGCCCAAGTATGCCTCCACGTGCGAACCATCTCTGTGTAGGAATGCTTAATTGAATCATTAATTTTCATGACTGCAGACAAAAACACAGGGTTGGTAATTCTCGTGCCCGCGAAGCCTTACTTTCACTTTCTGCACAAAATACACACCTCTCAGGGCTTCCGTGTGTGTGCCTTTTGTGTGGTTTTCCTCTTTTGGCCCGTTTTGTCCAGTTTGCTAACTGATAATGAGTTCCAACACATCAACAGACCAGCTTGGATAAAAGCAGGGAATCCCTGTGGATTAAAAAAAAAAAAAGACTATTTGCTAGAAGTACAGTACAGTAATTGCTCTCGCAAGTGTGATTGATGAATACTGACAATGTACCTGACCTTTCTGGAAAAAGTATGCCAGAGCAGACTTTTTGGACAGAGAGAAGAACATATGACAGTTCCCGGTCCTTAAACATAAGGGAGCACACACGCAAACAGGAAAGAGGGTGGGAGGTAGGGACTGGAGCTCTGTCTGTCTGCTCCTTGTCGATGTGGGTGGATTTTATTTTTGAAATGTTAATTATTGTAGCAATATGGCTGTTAAAGTTAAGGATTTCTGATCGTTTGGGAGGGCACCGTAGTGACTTTTGTGTGTGTGTAAAGCAGCGCATACAACACAGTTCTGTTTGTTTTTAAATAGAAAGTATATCTATCATCCCTTGTTATGTTTGTTTGGTATGCAGTACTGTATAGCACTTTATATTGTGTTCAAAGTGTAAAAAACCTTCACTAAAATGTGGATTTTTGCTGAGGGTGGAACCCATTATTCATATTTACATTGTTTCCCTATGGGGAACTCTGCTTCACTTTAGGATCATTTTCCATTTACGAACCTTGTTCAAGAACCAATTAAGTCTTGTAAATCGAGGTTCCACCATATACTACCACATTATATTTATGTTTCTATAGATATTATCATACTACAGTTGTCCATTCCAAGGTTTGTTGCTGTTATTTGGTTGCGGACATGACCACGATGTATGGTTTTTCGCAAAGTAGGAATAATTAACTATGAATCAAATATTTTCATAGCTTGTGCGTAAAAAAACTTGTTACGGCCTGAATACGTTTTTTCAACATTATAAAAAAATTAATAAATGAATAAATAAAACAATTTTGTCACATAATCCAATATAGCACACACGTCAAAATCAAGGCCTGGGGTCCAGATCGTTTTTATGTGGCCCACGAAAGACTGGAAATATATTTTGTCAAAAAAAACCTTCATCTTTGTTGCTAAATGGATTTGTTCTTTCAATTTTTTTTTATTTTCTTGTAAAATTAAATATTACATAATCAACCAAAAACATCATATTAACACACATTCCAAACATTTTGTAAAAACGTCAGCATTCATCAATCACACTTGCGAGAGCAATAATCCGTTCAGGAGTGAGTATATTCGTTCGGCCATAGTGTTCAATGAAGAAGTTTGAACTACAAAATTTGCAGGCAGCATACCTTTTCCCCTTTTAAGCTGTTCTAGATGAACTTAATTTTTTTCCCCCAATCATTTTGGAACATGCAAGCGTACTTTCTTCCTCATTGTCGCCATGTCTCTTCTTCGTTCTTCTGCTGCGTCTCTGTTATGTTTTTGGACATTACTACTTGCCGTAATTTTGGACCAATGAATGATGGGAATCCAGATGTTGTGTGTCAGTGTATTAACGTGCCGGCTGGAATAAACACACGCTGAGAAATAGCTCCGTGCCTGCCTACTTTATGGGTTACAGAAAAACCTATGGATAACGGAGACATATATAATAGTCTCCTTTTTAGGTGAGAGAGGACGCTAAAGGCAGTGCCTTTAAAGGACTACTGAAACCCACTACTACCGACCACGCAGTCTGATATATATATCAATGATGGAATATTAACATTGCAACACATGCCAAAACTGCCTTTTTAGTTTACTAAATTGCAATTTTCAATTTCCCGTGAAGTGTCGTGTTGAAAACGTTGCGGTATGATGACGCGTGCGTTTGATGTCACCGGTTGTAGCGGACATTATTTTCCAGCCCGATCCAAGCTATAAGTAGTCTGCTTTAATCGCATAATTACACAGTATTCTGGACATCGGTGTTGCTGAATCTTTTGCAATGTGTTCAATTAATAATGGAGACGTCAAAGTAGAAAGATGGAGGTGGGAAGCTTTTAGCCTTAAGCCACAAAAACAAAGCCGGTGTTTCCTTGTTTAAAATTCCCGTAGATGAAGCTTTACTATGGATCAGAGCAGTCAAGCGAACATGTATCCCGACCACATGTCAACCGGCAGTTTTCGGTGAGAAAGTTGTGGTAATAGGTCGCCTCTTACCAGAGACATCAGCGGAGCTTCCGTCCTGCTGCAGCTGTCGTGACTTCCCTCAGAGACTCTGGCGTCAACACACCCGTGACCACACCCCTCCGACTTTCAGGTACTATTTAATCCCACTAAAACACTAGCAACAAAATAGCAGATAAGGGATTATCCAGAATTATCCTAGTAAATGTGTCTAAAAACATCTGAATCGCTCCCACTGCAATTGCCTTTTCTTTTTTCTTTTTTTTTCTAGTCCTTCACTCTAAATTTCCTCATCCACGAATCTTTCATCCTTGCTCAAATTAATGGGGAAATTGTCGCTTTCTCGGTCCGAATAGCTCTAGCTGCTGCTGGCTATGATTGTAAACAATGTGAGGATGTGAGGAGCCCTACAATCCGTGACGTCACGCGCACATCGTCTGCGACTTCTGGTACAGGCAAGGTTTTTTTTTTATTAGCGACAAAAGTTGCAAACTTTATTGTCGATGTTCTCTACTAAATCCTTTCAGCAAAAATATGGCAATATCGCAAAATGATCAAGTATGACACATAGAATGGACCTGCTATCCCCGTTTGAATAAGAAAATCTCATTTCAGTAGGCCTTTAAGGCACGCCCCAAATATTGTTGTCCGGGTGAATATCGGGAGAAGTTCGGGAGTTTTACAGGAGGGGCACTGAAATTCGTGAGTCTCCCGGGAAAATCGGGAGGGTTGGCAAGTATGTTACAAGACACGGTGAACCGTTTGAGACGCATAATAGATTTAGCCCTTGAGCTAGTCCTACACCCCAGTCTACTGGGCAGCACACCTTAGTCATAGGGGACTCCATCACCTGAAACATACAGCTCAGTAAACCAGCCATAATTAACTGTATTCCCGGGGCCAGAGCACCTGACATTGAAGCTAGTTTTAGAGAGCTGACTCTCAACCGGCCTAATAAACACGTACGACAGGCTAATCGCGCCACAAGCGACCCGAACCAACACGCCAGCTCCAAAGACACAAGGATGAGACAGTCAGAGATTACAAAGAGGAACATAGCTTGGATTTGTAATCTTGCTAGAAATATATCCCTGCATTAAGTACTTGTCTCTGGCCGCCTGCCTGGGAGAGGCAAGGATGAGAATAGCAGATTAGGGTCGCTTAACAAGTGGCTCGCTAGTTTTTTTTAGAGAACAGGGACTAACGTTTATTGATAATTGGCCCTCTTTCTGGGGCAAATCGGGCTTACTAACCAGTAGATGTGTGGACTCGAGTCACATGACTTGGACTCGAGTCAGACTCGAGTCATGAATTTGATGACTTTAGACTCGACTTGACAAAATGTAAAAAGACTTGCAACTCGACTTAGACTTTAACATCCATGATTGTGACTTGACTTGGACTTGAGCCTTTTGACTTGACATGACTTGCTACTTTCCCCAAAACCCAATGATTAAAAAGTTATTCAGGAGCGCTCAGTATCTGTCTGTGTCTGTCAACATGTGTGCGATGACAGCCTGTGCGCTACCTGTCAGTACAACAGTCAATCAAATTACATCCACGTTATTTTCGTCACACATTCAGCCAATCAAATTGCAGGAAAACCAACGAAAAAGCTCTCAAACAACACGCCAGTGAGGAAAAGTTATGCCAAAAATTGTTTTGTTCGGGTATAAAAACTATGACTTGGTCAACAAAAAACAAATTGCCGTATGCAAAGCCTGCGGTTCGTTCGAAGATTACAGACAGAGACGCAACAACTTCCAACTTCGTTCGACATTTGAAGTTGCACAAAGAAGGGTAAGTTTTGAATGTAAGCTAACGTTTATTGGGTGAGTAACGTAAGTTTTATTTGCTGTGTAGTTAAATCAGTGAGGCTGCAAACTCACTGCTAACGTTATAACCATAGACATCTTATAAGTAGACGCAGCATCGAGTGCTACTGCCTATTGCCTCTGACGTGACGCGGGGCCGCCATCTTGGAGTGGTGATCCGCTCCACTCAGGGCAATTCATTTGGCAGGAGCAATGAACTGTCAGCACATTTAATTCATATTACCTCACTGAATACCACTTATATTTACGCGCTTTTTTGTCATACATGTAACTATGATAAAGGACACATTTTTCGGCGTGTTCATAGTTTGCTTAAAAATAATAGAATATTCTTATATGCTATAAATAACCAGACGTCCAAGATCAAAACTGGGAATATAATCCCAGAGAAGGGGAAAAAACGGTCAGTTATTTCTAAATTGAAGAAACAATATGATTAGGTTATACGTACATGCATATATCCTACATAAACAATGTATGAATACATTAGATATCTGTATATCTTATAGACTGTATTTCTGTTGCTGCAACAGCAGAGAGTTTATTCTGTCTTGACACTTTGTATTAATATTTTCTATTACATTCTTCCCTTAAATGATCATGTTTACAGTGATTGTTTTAAATGTATTTTTCATGTATGTTGCTTAGGATAAAAGTGTCTGCCTACTAAAACATAAACGTATATAAACACTCGAAAGTCTTTATATCAGCTAAAAGCACCAATCTGTTTCACTGGATTCAGAATAACAGCAAATTCTGTTTTACCCAACAAAGTTAGTATTTGAATATTGTTACTAGAAGACTTATCCTGATTACAGTTATACTGTTAAGGAAGTATTGTCTTATACTTTGCCTGAAATGAGAATGCATCATAATCAGTGGCGGCTGGTTAATTTTCCATAGGGCCGTGAATTCTAAAAAGTATAACTCTGTTCCTTGTTATTTTCATGTATTTGTTATGTTTTTTATGTGTACACACACATAAACACACATACAGTATGAGATGAGATCAATGAGATAAGGTAAGAACAGGATCTAAACTGCTGTGGAACTAGTTCCAATGCTATATGCCATGGAAATACAATGTTAACACATTTGTGCAAATAAGTACAGTTGTACTTGTTTTTTCAAATGTGTTCATTCTATAAAGAAATGAGTTAAATGTTTAAAATAACTGGTTAATAGTACTATTATGAAGTGCAATGTCGCACATTTGTTTTTATTATACTGTAAATACATACTGCGTTTTAAAAGCATACACAATCTGTGTAAATGTATTAGTCTGTGGTTAAAAGGACTTGAAATGACTCGAAACTCAAAATGCAGGACTTGGGACTTGACTTGAGACTTGCCTGTCTTGACTTGGGACTTGACTCGGGACTTGCCTGTCTTCACTTGGGACTTGACTCGAGGTCAAAGACTTGAGACTTACTTGTGACTTGCAAAACAATGACTTGGTCCCACCTCTGCTAACCAGGGAAGCGGCATCACTCTCTCCAGAAATATAGACCACTATTTGAGTCCAGCTTGACTAACAACACTCGGGCAAGCTCGGACACAAGCAATTACAGTGTCTGTTAGTCCGGGTGAGCTCGAACTAACCAGCGCCAGGCTGGAATATTCCTGCACACATAGCATTTTTTGTAGAATAATACATAATTCACAATGTTTTTTCTGTAGTGACTGTGCCAAAGGTGAACAGGCATTCTACTGAGGTGGAAAATGATGACGCGTAAAGTCATCCTCGTCCGGAAAGAAGGATGGCTGGATCAAAAGAGATGTGGGAGACGCTTTGCTGAACCAAAAGTTGCTTTATTACAAGCGAGCGTAATTATACAGGGCTGCAGTCCCCAGAGGAGCCAAGGTAAAAAAAATGACGGACTACTAAACTGGAGAAGCCAAACCACCAGTCTTATATTCCTACCTCCGGTCCGTGTGCGTGTGCTGGGTCAGGAGAGCACCACCTGATCATAAAAAGATATGTGCGTGTGTAAGTGTCTGGAAAACAACTGCTTTAAGTCATAACTTAAATGCTGGCGATGAGCTAGACAGGTAGTCTCCTCTCAAGGATATGGTAATCACTTTTGGATTCCGAAGTCCCAATTAGGGCCTCTTTCCTACCAGAAGTGATCCAATCCACCTGCTAATATCAAATTAAATTATTATTAAATTATTATTGTGTGCTCAAACTGAAATACCACTGTTTACCTAAACTTGAAGCTTTGCTTTCTAAAAGATGAATAGGAACATTTACCATATGTACAACATCCATCCATCCATCCGTGTTCTACCACTTATTCCCTTTGGGGTCACGGGGGGCGCTGGTGGCTATCTCAGCTACAATCGGGCGGAAGGCGGGGTACACCCTGGACAAGTCGCCACCTCATCGCAGGGCCATATGTAGAACAATTCACTTCAATTTATTGCGAACTATGGATGCTGATGCGTCATCCGTGTTGCTGCTACTTGAGCTTGGCGCTGCTTTCAATACCATTGATCATAACATTCCATTAGCACATATCTAAACACACATCAGTGTGTCAGACTTAGCCTTTTCTTGGTTTAACTCCTATTTTACTGACAGGATGTAGTGCGTCTACCAAAACAATGTGACTTTGCAGTATGATCCACAGGGTTCGGTTCTTGGCCTTGAACTCTTCAGCATCTATATGCTGCCGCTAGGTGACATCATAAACAAACACGGTGTTAGCTTTCACTGTGATGCTGATGACACCCAACTCTACATGCCCCTAAAGCCGACCAACACGCCAGATTGTAGTCATTCGGAGGCGTGTCTAAATGTAATCAACCAATGGATGTAAAGCAACTTTTTGCATCTCAACGCTAAGAAAACGGAAATGTTGATTATCAGTCCTACTCGACACTGGCACCTATTTAATAATACCACCTTAACATTTGACGACAAAAAAATTACACAAAGCGACTTGTTTAAACACCTCAGTATTATTTTCGACCCAACTACATGCCCCTAAAGCTGACCAACACGCCTGACTGTAGTCAGCTGGAGGCGTGTCTTAATGAAATTAAACAATGGATGTCCGCTAACTTTTTGCAACTCAACGCCAAAAAAACGGAAATGCTGATTATCGGTCCTGCTAGACACCGACCTTTATTTAATAATACAACTGTAACATTTGACAACCAAACATGTAAACAAGGTGACTCTGTAAAAAATCTGGGTATTATCTTCGACCCAACTCTCTCCTTTGAGCCACACATTAAAAGCGTTACTAAAACGGCCTTTTTTCATCTCCGTAATATCGCTAAAATTTGCTCTATTTTGTCCACTAACAACGCTGAGATCATTATCCATGCGTTTGTTACGTCTCGTCTCGATTACTGTAACATATTGTATTCGGGTCCCCCCATGTCTAGCATTAAAAGATTACAGTTGGTACAAAATGCGGCTGCTAGACTTTTGACAAGAACAAGAAAAGTTTGATCATATTACGCCTATACTGGCTGACCTACACTGGCTTCCTGTGCACTTAAGATGTGACTTTAAGGTTTTACTACTTCCGTATAAAATACTACACGGTCTAGCTCCAGCCTATCTTGCCGATTGTATTGTACCATATGCCCCGGCAAGAAATCTGCGTTCAAAAGACTCTGGTTTATTAGTGATTCCTAAAGCCCCAAAAAAGTCTGCGGGCTATAGAGCGTTTTCCGTTCGGGCTCCAGTACTCTGGAATGCCCTCCCGGTATCAGTTCGAGATGCTACCTCAGTAGAAGCATTTAAGTCTCATCTTAAAACTCATTTGTATACTCTAGCCTTTAAATAGACCTCATTTTTAGACCAGTTAATCTGCCGCTTCTTTTCTTTTTCTCCTCTGTCCCCCCCTCCCTTGTGGAGGGGGTCCGGTCCGATGACCATGGATTAAGTACTGGCTGTCCAGAGTCGGGACCCAGCATGGACCGCTCGCCTGTGTATCGGTTGGGGACATCTCTACGATGCTGATCCGACTCAGCTTGGGATGGTTTCCTGTGGACGGGACTCTCGTTGCTGTCTTGGATCCGCTTGAACTGAACTCTCGCGGCTGTGTTGGAGCCACTATGGATTGAACTTTCACAGTATCATGTTAGACCCGCTCGACATCCATTGCTTTCGGTCTCCTAGGGAGGGGGGGGTTGCCCACATTTGTGGTCCTCTCCAAGGTTCTCATAGTCATCATTGTCACCGACGTCCCACTGGGTGTGAGTTTTCCTTGACCTTATGTGGGTTCTTCCGAGGATGTCGTAGTCGTAGTGGTTTGTGCAGTCCTTTGAGACATTTGTGATTTAGGGCTATATAAATAAACATTGACTGATTGATTGATTGATTTGAGTCACACATTAAGAGTGTTACTAAAACAGCCTTCTTTCATCTCCGTAATATCGCTAACACTCGTCCCATTTTGTCCACCACCGAAGCTGAGACCATTATTTATGCGTACATTACGTCTCGTCTCGATTACTGTAATGTATTATTTTCGGGTCTCCCCATGTCTAGCATTAGAAGATTACAGTTGGTACAAAATGCGGCTGCTCCACTTTTGACAAGAACAAGAAAGTTTGATCATATTTGGCCTATACTGGCTCACCTGGACTGGCTTCCTGTGCACTTAAGATGCGACTTTAAGATTTTACTACTTACGTATAAAATACTAAACGGTCTAGCTCCATTATATCTTGCTGATTGTATTGTACCATATGTCCCGCCCAGAAATCTGCGTTCAAAAAAATCAATTTTACTAGGGATTCCCAGAGCCCCAAAAAATCTGCGGACTTTAGAGCGTTCTCTATTCGGGGTACAGTACTCAGTTAGAGATGCTACCTCAGTAGAAGCATTTAAGTCCCATCTTAAAACTCATTTGTATACTCTAGCCTTTAAATAAACAACTTTTCCGACCAGTTGATCCGCTGTCTCTCTTTTCTGCTCTGCCCCCCTCTCCTGTGTGGAGAGGTTATTAGGTGACCACTGATCAGCCCAGGATGGACCACTCCTGCATGCATCAGTTGGTGACGTCTCTGCGCTACTAACTTGTCTCCATTCTAGATGATCCCCTGCTGACCCCACCATGGACTGGACTTTCACATGAAGTTAGAACCCAGGGTGGACCACTCCTTATACATCAGTCGGTGACGTCTACATGCAAGAGGATCCCCTGATCTCACGTTATTAACTGTATCCACTCGGCATCCATTGCACCGGTCACCCATGGGGGATCCCCACATCTTCGGTCACTTCCAAGCAACGTTCCCTCTAAGGTGCGCGCCTGTGCAATTGCGCACTGCTCACGAGTCCTCTGCCCACGGCAAATCAATGCCGCGCACAAAATCCAATAAAAAAATAAAATAAAGCACTATTCAAAGTAACTGACAACAAGAGGCCACAACAGAGACAACAGTTTTCGTTATCACTGTTCAATTATTGTAACGTCTGTCGAGACGCTTTGAGGAGGACATGAATTCCATCGATCACTTTATTGAGCAAAACTCTTTATAAACACATGACCAAAAACATTGCTAAACAATTTCTATCTAGCAAAGCTGGTCATTTTCTGCCGTACAAAGCAGACCAACACCAACTTTGCCATCTGTCATATCAACGGCAGCCGCGATCGCTATTTCTCACGTGTTCCAACACATGCACATATGGCACTGAGCCAGTGATGCGTTTACAGCCACACCAAAAGTCGGACATTTTCAACACCGCACATTATGTGTCATTCGAGGTCGTTACACTATGAGTTACTAATCAAATATGTGCTCATTCTACTGTCATTTATTAAGAATCTTAATTTATAAATATTAATCATGAAATGCTGTTATTATATTAAATAAATACTAATAAAAATATATATATTTTACAAACGGAAAGTTACAGCAATGTTCACATGATCCAGTGCTTACATCTCATTGTGCAACATGTGAATGTTTTAATGGGAACTAAGTGGGATATCTGAAAGGGGTACACATTATTTCCAAAGCAGGACCCCCACCCAAACACACAATATAGTACACAGCTCATTGAAAAGCAGTATTTGTTGTTCTTGTCATTGTAAATGGGCCAAAACATTTACATTAGATAATGATCACATGGAAGTGACTGCTGTCATTTGATAAGAATAAAAATAAATTTAACTCGTTATTTAGTCAGGTTTGGGACAGGTGTGCTACAGGTGTGGCCTCAATGTGCACAAAATTAGAGGGAACATAGCTTCCAAGATTTCAAGTTGTTCCCATTTATTTGAGTGTTTTCTTGATATTGTTGTGGTTTGTGCAGTCCTTTGAGACATTTGTGATTCATGGCTCCTGTATAAACTTTGATTGATTGATTGAATAATTTCTGAGGCTGAGACAATCAGTGGCCACGATACTGAACAGGGTGCTCTGATTGGTTTGATCTCTTCTAGTGGCCAATACTACTGTAGTATGGATAATTTGTTGTTTACTTATCCATTTTTATGCTTGAAAACGGGCTTCAAAATGTATAAAACATTCAATAAAAATCTGCGATGTGGTAAAGAGGAAATGTTAAAAGCGTGACTTGGGACGACTGTATTCTTTTTCCTGGCTTACGTGAGTAGTGTGTAATAAAACAGGAAGTGAACAAATAAACAAGTGATTGTTTTCTTATAAAGAAGGGGTGGGATTAAATACAATGTGCTTCTTCGTACTCCTTTTCTGACTAATCGTAAATGCTCCAATTTTACCCTTTTTGCATCTTCCAAATAAAGTAAACTCAATCAATCGCTCTTCGGCATCACAGTGACCCACAATAAGTACAAAAAAGTCAAACAAAAAGTATAATAACGGCTCTTTGTAGTAGCTTTTTAATTCTTTTGAGGTAGATTTTTACAGATTGTTTAAGTGTTTTACTCCAAATTATACCTGTTTGATTTTAGAGGTCTAACATGAATTCAAAAGTGTGATATGAAAAGCTGCATAGTGATCAAATCCTCCCTTTTCAACAGCTGCTTTCGTGTTCACGCATGAGATGACATGCATTGATGAAAACCAAGCTAAGAGAGTATACAATTGGTCATCCATCACACGACGTACTGCACTAATGAACAAAAAAACGCAGTGATTTGTGTGTGTGACCTCAAATCCAGCATGTTTGAAAGGTCAATACCCAAAGGGCAGCTTTGCAGATATAATTTCTTATTGATTTACCCTCTAAACTAGCAAATAATAGCAGCAATGGTGGAAAATATTGAGACTGCACCAGTCGAGCATTAACCGAGGAACCTTAGCACTTAAAACAAATATAGCTTTAAGCATGAAGTGATTTATTAAAATATGTTTCATAAATCATACTGGATGTGAATTCTCCCTGCCCACTGGGCGTGAGTTTTCCTTGCCCTTTTGTGGGTTCTTCCGAGGATGTCGTAGTCGTAATGATTTGTGCAGTCCTTTGAGACATTTGTGATTTGGGGCTATATAAATAAACATTGATTGATTGATTGATTGGTTTTTATTTAGACACAAAACAACGCTTTGACACAATATAGATCAGATTTTTTCTATTGTAAAGGATTTTTTCAAATATGCTGAAGCTTTAAAAAAAAGTCTGATTATTCTTCAGTGCATAGAGTCTATGTCTGCCCGATAACAAGCATGGATCTAGTCTTACAACTTTCATAACTAGCTTAATTGTGCAGCATCTTTACGCATTATTGCACATATCGTGACTAAATACAAGCCTGAGTGAGGTGTTTAAAAATTAGCATCATAAAAAACTCAACACTTATACAATCACTCACAAAATTGTTTTTCAATACAAATATTGTCAGAAATGTGGCATTTTTCCACACTTCCCCGACTACTTTTACATGAGGGGAAACATATAGTGGAGGCCCTTCGGGATATTTTCGTTCACTTTTGTCTAAAAGTGCCAAATTTGACACAGGTGTAGCTCAGGGCATACTTAAATGATTTAGCTAGGGTGCTCGCGCCGATGACCTTTGGGGTCGCCACAGCGGCCAATCAAAAATGACCACCGCTTGTAATAGCTTTTGTCTCTAACATTTGAAACGGATGAGCTACAAATGTAAACCTAGTGACTATTTCATGTGTTTTGACACTTAGAAATGTGTTGGAATTCTCATTTAAATTTTTGGGTGTGTCTACACCCCCTAATTTGCATATTTCCAAGGGGTGTTTTGCTATTCTGAAGACATGGGACGTAATTTGGGCATTGTTGTGAGTAAAACCTGGTGCAACATGCTTGATTCATTTCTAATGTTTATATGAAATGATCACATATCACACAATGAATACCAACCACTGGTTTGGGGATGACTTGATAGAAGCTTTTTAGGACTTAATAAGGTGGGGGCAGCACGATCCCCATGCTTTCTAGCCCTTTTAACAAGAGAACTACTGCAGTAGTTTCTGCGGCGTTTGTGGTATTTGGCCTTATTTAATGCAAGTGTTGATGCGATACCCGAACCATCATTCAATGGATCAATTGTGACATTTATACATGAAGGTATAGCATTCGCAATTTCAATGAAATCTCTGAGATCCTTTTCTAGTGACAAAAGTCATTCGCTTTTGGGTGTTTGTAAGGGGTCATCAGACTGTAATTGGCAGAGACAACATAAGTCCCAATTGATGATGCTGCTGCTGCTGCTACTATTAGATGATGTGGAGGCCATATGTTTTGATAATAGCTTCACTGAAAAATGCATTACATGACAAAAAAGTTGGGGGGGCAACACTGACTTTCTCTACTTTTACTAATGTTACAATGAAATATATCGGCAGCTTTACATTATATCTGTGCAATACATTTTGGTAGAAATGGCTATGTTGTTAATATGGAAATTAAAGCGGTCTAATAAATAAATGATCATAAATCTGATCATTCCAGTATGTTTCTGATGCTCAAAAAACCTAAAATAAAGTTTGCAAAAAGTATCAAAAGTTAAGGTACACCTAATTTTCACATCGCCGCCTTCTTGGAACAATGCTAAATATGTGTCCAGACTCACCCAATCATAAAGAAGTTTTTTCCATCATATTTGTAATTGTCAAAAAAACATGAAATAGACACCAAGTTTTGATTTGTAGCTCGTCTGGTTAAAATGTAGAGGCAAAAGCGTGTTAAGATTGCCATATTGGATCAGCCGCTGTGGCAACCCCAAAGGTCACCGGCGCCGGCGCCCTAGCCAAATCATTTAAGTATGCCCTAGACAAAAGTGAATGAACACATCTTAAAATCTCCCTAAGGGCCCCCACTAATAGAAATGTATTCGCTTTAGACTTTGGGAATATCTTGGTTTCATTTACTTTTAAGTTTTTTCAACCCCTTCCTCCCCAAAGCCACTTTTTGAAAGTCACACAAGGTCTCTCCCTCATTTACCTCCTCGCTTGCTGGCTGAGGCTGAAGCGTGCACACTCTTTGTCCAAGATCTTGGCGTGTCCCCAAGGTTAGTTCTTGTGCGGGCCTGTGCACATTCGCCGCTTTGTCAGACTCGCAGAGCGCCTGCGCCCTCTCTTGGCCCTTACTGCGCAGTCCCCTTCGCGCGAGGAAGTGGCCGACATGCGTAGGGTTGATGGAGGGTGGATGAGTGTATGGCGGTGCGGGAAAGCCCACGAGAGAGAGAGGCTGGATCACAGTGTTGCTGACGTTGGATGGCGGGTGGCGTTGGGGCCGGAGGTGCTTGTGGGCTGCAGTTTTGTAAGACAGGTTTTTAACGCAAGCCTGCTTCCTTCTTTCCTTTGACAGATCCCCCAGCGCTGTGGAGAGATGGAATACAAGTTATCGCATAAAAACTCTGTCAGGACTGCCCAAAGTGGGGACTGTGGGCCAAATTTGGTGCATCGAGTTATTTGGTTTGACCCACCACACTGTTGCTTCTCAAATGTAATATTGTAAATATGTATATATTAGCGTACCAATATTTTGGTACCGGTGCTAACTTTTCGATACATTTCTAAATAAAGGGGACATTATTATTGACTTCATTTTAGCAAAAAATGTTAGGGTATATTACATATGTTTTTTTTTATTGCAATTTAGTCCTTAAATAATAACAGTGAACATATAAGACAACTTGTCTTTTAGTAGTAAGTAAACAAACAAAGGCTCCTAATTAGTCTGCTGACTCATGCTATAACATATTGTGTCATTTATCATTCTATTATTTTGTCAAAATTATTGACAAAGTGGTAGAACATTTATTATTAATCTACTTGTTCGTTTACTATTAATATCTGCTTACTTTCTCTTTGAACATGTTCTACATACACCTCTATTAAAATGTAATCATCATTTATTCTTCGGTTGTTTGGATGCTTTACATTAGTTTTGGATGATACTACACATTTGGTTATCAATCCTATACCAAGTAGTTACAGGATCATACATTGGTCATATTTGAAGTCCTCATATGTCCGGGAACATATTTCCTGAGTTTATAAACATACATTTAAAAATAACGAAAGATGTTGTGACGCCAAAAAATATCGAGGTAATCATAGTAGTATCGACTAGATACGCTCTAGTACTTGGTATCATTACAGTGGATGTTAGGTGTGGATCCACCAATGGCGTTTGTTTACATTTTGATGCCGGTGAGCAATACAATATAGAATGGGGCTTCACGGTGGCAGAGGGGTTAGTGTGTCTGCCTCACAATACGAAGGTCCTGCAGTCCTGGGTTCAAATCCAGGCTCGGGTTCTTTCTGTGTGGAGTTTGCATGTTCTCCCCGTGAATGCGTGGGTTCCCTCCGGGTACTCCGGCTTCCTCCCACTTCCAAAGACGTGCACCTGGGGATAGGTTGATTGGCAACACTAAATTGGCCCTAGTGTGTGAATGTGAATGTTGTCTGTCTATCTGTGTTGGCCCTGCGATGAGGTGGCGACTTGTCCAGTGTGTACCCCGCCTTCCGCCCAATTGTAGCTGAGATAGGCGCCAGCGCCCCCCGCCACCCCGAAAATGGATGGATGGATGGATGGAGCTACGGTGTGTAGTGAAACATCTTCAGCTATTTCTCGTCCTGCAGGGATGATATTTGTAAGAAACTTACTTCACTTGTTGCCATGGAGACCGGGATTAGTGATTAAGAAGAAGCTAAAACACTGCCGACTGGGACTGGACGTTAGCCGTTAGTTAGCTAGCCATGTGTTAAAGCAACTCTTCATGAGGGTGTTTCAGTGTTACAACTTCACCTTTATCGTAATTTTTTAAGCCAAAATGGGTCCGTTCTCCCTTTTTGGTCTACACACTGTGTCTGCTCCGTGATTGGGTGCTACCGAACATGTTCGTCTGCTCGTAAACTAGCAATGACGTGACGACGACGGGGGGGTGGTGGACCGGTACTTTTCAGAGGCGGTATAGTACCGAATATGATTCATTAGTATCGTGGTCCTATACTAATACAGGTATACTGTACAACCCTAGTATATATTCATAATGACCTTCTCACGGGGGTTTCTGGATCCGATGTAGCAAAAAATTGGATTGTATCAGCTTGCATTTAAACTTGCCGACATGAGCTCTAATACAAGCATCACGTTTACTTGTGCAAAGATAGACAAGTGGATAACATTTACATTTCCTCCAATAAATACACAATGTTTGTATTTTCTTCTATGTAAGTGCATTTACAAAATGTAAACATTAGGGGTGTAACAATTGATCGATACCTCGATACAACCATTTATATTCATAAATTTCAAGTATATCGAACCGTGCTATGCAAGTTTGCCTTTCAAGGGGCAAGTATCGATCCAGGATCGTTTAGAAAAAGAATCCAATGATTTTTTTGGTACTACAAAAAGGAAAACATTGGATTTAAGAATGGCAGACTTCATATGAAGTTTAGCACTTGAAATAATAGGGATTTTAAACGTTAAGTCTATGTTTACCCTCTGTGGTGTCCTCGAAACAAAAATAGCCATCTGTGATGGTCGAGAAAGGTCATAACGAGGTGTAATATCTGTGATATTGATTGATTGAAACTTTTATTAGTAGATTGCACAGTACAGTACATATTCCGTAAAATCGACCACTAAACTGTAACACCCGAATAAGTTTAACTTGTTTAAGTCGGGGTCCACGTTAATCAATTCATGGTAATTTATGACATGTGTGTCTATCTTTAAAAGATGCTGCTGTTGTGTGTGATGTGTGCGAGTGCGGCAGACTAGTGAAAGGACTGTAGTCCGCGAGTATGTGGGTGTGTCTGTGTTCAGTGTTTAAACGTGAGTTGCGGCCAACAGCAGGCGCAGCTCTCGTTTATATTTATGTTTGGACTCCTTGAGTTTGTTACCGCTTGTTAAGAAAGCGTCTGAGAGTGCATCGCATTTCAATATCATAACTGTTAACTTCAGCACGATTGCAAAAGCCACGATAAATACACAATGATAAAGCCGCAACACAACTTTATACCACAGAAAACACAGCGGTGCAAGTTACCGACTTTATACCAACTCCCAGAAAACAAGAAGTTATTTTATGAGTATCAAATAATACAAAAGATGAATCAAGGAGGCTACGGAAGTGAGGGACCAACACCATCAACAAGGATAAGGAGACATACATGCTTCTGCACACCTGGAACGCTGTTCGTCACCGGCGAGACAGGGCAGAGAATAGATACTGAATGACTGAGTCAAGGAACTTTATTTAGAGGGTAATTCTACCATTAAAATGTTGGTTACTGTACTTGTATTGAAAGATGCTTGAATGTTTTAAGTGTGAGAAGAAAATGTTTCTTTATGCTTATTCAACCTAAAGTTTTGGTTGCCCTTTATTCAAATAGGATGTGAATGCATTGGCCATTAATTGTTGTTTACTTGCTTCTTTGTATCCATCATTCATTTAGACATAATTCTCTTACAAGAAATAACAGGAATATAGGAAACTTCACCTGCAGTGTTCAGTATCCACTAATTATTTCACAGTCACACTGCTTGAATTGGTTTGCGAATAAATTATATCTACAGAATTGGATCGACAACCACAAATATCAAATGGAATCGTTGTTACAATTAATCATTACACACATAGTAAACATATGGTAGGCTACTAAATGTTTGCAGTTACACAGAAGCTAAGCACACAAGCTCGACAGTGTGTCCTTAATTGAACAATATTGCAGTCTAAAACACATTTGTAAATGTTTAAGTGTAAAATATTTCTAGTTGCATATTACTAACACATCGAAAGTCTCCAGCGCAGAAGCGTAATATAAAGTATCAAGTAACAAATGTGTGTGCATCATTGAACTTATTGCGTTATGAACTTAATTACCACCCAGTTCAAAGAGTCCATTCCAGACATTTACAAATACATAAGTTAGCGTTTCCCATACCTACTTTTGTTCTCTGTTTGACTGACTTCACTTGATTAAACCTTTCTAACATCCCAAACTACAAAATAACAAAATGATATATGCTGATGTCGGATTGGCCAATATTCAAGTCTCCAAAATTGGTATCGTATCGGATGTAAAGCGCTATAGCGCTATTTATAGTGGCGCCGTGATCACTTCCGTCTGTCCCTATGTTTACGAGTGGTCAGCTGCTTCATTGCTTCCTCACTCCCTGTAAGTTTATTGTAGATCATAAATCATGCCTCTCACTTGAAAAGTAAATGGCTGCTCTGATGGCAATTTAGTACCTGGAACTAGCGAGAATGACACGAAAAGCGCTTGTCCCCCAATATATTTGTGGCAGCATGAGACAAAGTTATGTTTAAATTTCACTTAACTGTAGTTAGTTCAGGGACTTTTGATTCATGTTTCAAACTGTTTTTTAAAAGCCAGAGCGGCTTAACCCCTTATTAATGATAAAATAATTATTTTATTGCAATAATATGTTTATTATGATCAAATAGAGACAATCCTACAATACATGAATCAGCTGATGGCTTAAGTAAAGTAAAACTTAACATATTTATAATCATATTTAAGAAAATAATGACAAGTTGTATGATTATTAGAAACTCATTCATTTATATTATTATTTGTAGCCACTATTTTGTAAAAAAAACAAAACGGAAAAAAAAAAACACGTTAAAAAATAAATAAATAAAAGACCACTAAATAAATTAGGGGGGTTTGATAATATTTTAGGGAGATTTTAGCCACCTTAAAAAGCCCAAATGACGGCAATGGATCGTACGCTTGATGAAAAACATTATTGATAAAACTAAGACTTAAACATCTAAATATCGTCTGCTTTCTAATCATGGAATGTGCCATCTGCTATGCTTCCGTGTTATCACAAGAACGCCGGATACAATAATGGACCGATGTATATATGCAAGAAAACACTGGTTTACAATCGCATCATCGAGATTTATCAGTTCAATCTTTAAAAAGTCAATGTTGTCTATGTTTACAAAACAATATTGCCTTTCTCCCGACTTACTCCAAATGATCCCTTTAGAATTTGCACCATTAGTGCCGTTCTTCCCGATTGTGACGTCAGCAAATATCTCCATGTATGGTAGAAATTTACCAAGTCCGTCATTGTAGTCCCATGCTGTAGTCCAGTGGTTCTCAACCTTTTTTCAGTGATGTACCCCCTGTGAAATTGTTTTTAATTCAAGTACCCCCTAATCAGAGCAAAGCATTTTTGGATGAAAAAAAGAGATGAAGAATTAAAATACAGCACTATGTCATCAGTTTCGGATTTATGAAATTGTGTAACAGTGCAAAATATTGCTAATCTGTAGTGGTCTTTCTTGAACTATTTGGAAAAAAATATATAAAAATAACTAAAAACTTGTTGAAAAATAAACGAGTGATTCAATTATAAATAAAGATTTCTACACATAGAAGTAATCAACTTAAAGTGCCCTCTTTGGGGATTGTAATAAAGATCCATTTGGATTCATGAACTTAATTCTAAACATTTCTTCACAAAAAAAGAAATATTTAAAATCAATATTTATGGAACATGTCCACTAAAAATCTAGCTGTCAACACTGAATATTGCATTGTTGCATTTCTTTTCACAGTTTATGAACTTACATTCATATTTTGTTGAAGTATTATTTAATAAATATATTCATAAAGTATTTTTGAATTGTTGCTATTTTTAGAATATTTTTAGAAAATCTCACGTACCCCTTGGCATACCTTCAAGGACCCTCAGGGGTACGCGTACCCCCATTACAGAACCACTGCTGTAGTCAATAAGTGCCTTCTTTTCTTCTATCTTATGGTGGGGCAGACTGACTCGTTGATGCACATGCATCCTCCGCTGTTGCCATTTTTTGAGACAAAGTAGCTTGTAGTTCTAACTTATGTCTGTCACTCCATATGGAAGCAATAAAATGACAACATGGCTGAGGGAGAAGACGATGTTGAGGTGGAGCCATGTAAATAAAAGCCCCCAAAAAACGGCGCACGTTTAAGAGACGGTCAGAAAGCGGCTTTAAAATGGTCTGTAAAACATAATCTAAGCAACATTTTGACCAAAGAACCACCATTACATGTTATGTAGACCACTTTACAAAGAAAATATATCATAATGTGACCCCTTTAAGTTGATAATTCATTTTTTAGTGCATGTAAACTGAGTGGGTATGTGGGGTCGGTGTTGTTAGGTTGAGGAGGAGGTGGGTGCCCTGTAGCAGTCGAGTAATAATAATAATGATAAGTATTATGTAAGACCAAAATGTGGCCACAGACAAAATCTTGTTTAAGATATGCTGTGGAACCTCTTCTAAGTCATAAAACAACAGCGAAACAGACACTCAGCATATGGTTTGAGACATCAACATGTGTTTTGCTTTTCCTTTGGCTTTTTAGCGACATTCACTCCTTGAGGCTAAGTTCTTTGAAGCAGTGTTTTTCAACCTTTTTTGAGCTAAAGGAACATTTTTTCATTGAAAAAATCCAGAGGCACACCACTAGCAGAAATCAATAAAATGTGAAACTCAGTTGACAGTAAAAAGTCGTTGTCGCAATTGTTGGATATGACTTTAAACCATAACCAAGCATGCATCACTCCAGCTCTTGTCTGAAAGTAGGTGTACTGTCACGGCCTGTCACATCACGCTGTGACTTATTTTGAGTTGTTTACCGTTTTCATGTGTGTAGTGTTTTAGTGCTTGTCTTGTGCTCCTATTTTGGTGGCTTTTCCTGTTTTGATGGTGTTTTCCTGGAGCAGTTTCATGTCTTCCTTAAACGCTATTTCCCACACTTGCTTTGTTTTAGCAATCAAGACTATCTAAGATGTTTCTATCTTTCTTTGTGGGGACATTGATGAATGTCATGTCATGTTCGGATGTACTTTGTGGTCCACAGTAAGTCTTTCCTGTCCTCCAGTATTCTGTTTTTGTTTACTTTGTAGCCAGTTAGGTTTTAGTTTCGTTCTGCATAGCCTTCCCAAAGCTTCAATGCCTTTTCCTAGTGGCACTCACCTTTTTTTAATCTTTGGTTTAAGCATTAGATATGACGACAGACCCTTGTCGTCTCACACAACGTGTTCCGGATATCTACAAAACAATTACCTAAAGCTGCCACCTACTGATATGGAAGAGTATAACACGGTTACTCTGCCGAGCTCTAGACAGCACAGACACTCAACAATTGCACATTATGTGTGGAATTATAATTACTGGTTGGCAAAAAATATTTTTAACCCAAATAGGTGAAATTACATAATGTCCTACGGCACACCAGACTGTATCTCACGGCACACTCGTGTGCCGCGGCACAGTGATTGAAAAACACTGTGTGTGTGTGGGGGGGGGGGGGGGGGTGATCCACGCGTCCCTGTGGGCAGTGATGTGCGGAAGCCGGCCAAGAAGCAGCTGCAGGTGAGTGGACAACCCAGCTGGAACAGATTGTCTAATCACCTGTCTCTTGTGTTTAAAGCAGCGCGAGGAGCCCGGGAGGAGAGACGAGCCAGGGGAGACGGAGAAGGGAGGACCTTAAGATTGAGAAACTGTAAAATTACAAATAAAAAGAGTGTCTATCCTGATAAAAAGGCTGCTTATTCCTAAACACTGAGAACCTAGAGCACGAGACATGGTACAGTGGCACCCAACATGGGGCTCAAATCCACGACCCTGAGATTAAGAGTCTCATGCTCTACCGACTGAGCTAGCCGGGCAGGTGTGCTGGAAGTGCGGGCAGCCTGGTCACGTCCTGTGGGAGTGCCCACTGATGGAAGTGGGCCAACACCCTACCCCGATACGGGAGAGGCGTACTGCGTCCCGGTAAGGGTACAAGGGAGTACATACCGGGCTATGGTGGATTCAGGCTGTAGACAGTCCATGATCCACCAGAACCTGGTTCAACTCTGGGCTTTGAGGCAGGTGACACGGGCAAAAATTAGGTGTGTTCATGGGGATGTGCACAAGTACCCGATGGGGCCAGTGGAAATTTGGTATAATGGGCAAAAGCATAACGTCAAAGTTGCTGTAAGTGCGAACCTTACGCCCCCCATACTTTTTGGCACGGATTTGCCAGGATTTAATAGTTTAGTGACACATTGCGCGGGGGTGCGTTCACGGACTATAGGATAGGAGAGTGTCCACGCCGTTTTCAGTGGCGACGCGGGTGCATCCGAAGGGGCGGGGGGGAACCGGCGGGGACTTCGCGGGAGGCCCCCCCGGGAACCCGGTGGGCTCCCATGGAGGATTTCCCCCACGAACAGTCTCGGGATGAAACTTTGCGCACGGCCTGGGACCAGGTGAGTTACATTGACAGTCAACCGGTGCGCCCGGGAGCGGCACGGGTATTCCCCTATTTTTTGATTATTAGGGATAGGTTATATTGAGTGAGCCTTGACACTCAAACAGGCGAGGAAACCACCCAGTTGTTGGTGCCAAAATGCCGCCGGGAAATGGTTTTCCAGGCGGCACATTACAACCCGATGGCTGGACATATGGGGAATGAGAAAACACATCTGGTCATGGCATCCGGGCAGACGTGCGTCGCTGGTGTGCTGCCAGCTGGCTGGGTTCAACTCTATTTGTTTACAAACATTGGACACGATCGCTCATTTCAAGTGCCGCCGCTCTAAAGCCACGCCTCAGCCCTGGTTGAATGACGTCACTCGTGCAGCCAGGCACAGATGTAGGAGAGCAAAAAGAGAAGATGGAAAAAGGACAGGCTGCATGTGTCCTTTGCCATTTTTAGAGAAAGCCTGCTTTCCTTTCAGATGACTGTAAAAGCAGGGATGAATATATATCTATCTCAGATTATATCTTCTAACTGTAACAACCCCAGAGTTCTGTTCAAAACTATTAACACTGTCATTGATGCTCCCAAAACTGTTGGTTTTGATGCTTCTTTTGAATTCTGTGAAAATTTTCTCAATTTTTTCACTGACAAAATTGCGTCAACTAGAGCCGGTTTATCCCAGCCTTCATATGACCCTTCTGTTCCTCTGCATTTCTCTTCTGTTTTCCATCAGTTTGAGCCGGTGTCCTTTTCTTTTTTAAATGACACAGTTATTCATATGAAGCCCTCTGGTTCTCCTGCAGATACCCTCCCACCTCGCCTGTTTAAGGAGGTACTTGCTACTATTGGATCAAGTGTCCTTAACATTATCAATAGTAACCTCTCTTCTGGAATTTAAACATGCAGTGGTACGACCTCTACTTAAAAAAACAAGCCGCGACCCCTCTCTCCTCTCTAACCTTAGACCTAGCTCTAATCTTCCATACATTTCCAAAATATTAGAGAAGGTTGTCTACAGTCAGTTGTTGCCCTTTTTAGAGGATAATGGTATCACTGAGCTGTTCTAGTCCGGTTTTAAAGCCCTCCACAGCACAGTGTCAGCGCTTCTAAAAGTTTTTAGCAATATCCTCCTGTCAACTGATTCTGGCAAATATGTCGTCCTGGTGCTTTTAGATCTGTCTGCTGTGTTCGACACCGTCGACCACGCCACCTTAATCACTCGTCTTGAGAACTGTGTGGGTATTAAGGGCGCCGCCCTCAACTGGTTCTGGTCGTACCTAGTCGACAGGAGTTTCTGTGTAAAAATAGACAGTTTTATGTCTTCCACAGCTCCTCTACCACACGGGGTCCCCCCAGGGCTCAATCCTTGCCCCAATCCTATTTGCGCTTTACTTTCTCCCCCTTGGTTCTAATTTTAGGAAGTATGGTATTGCATTTCATTTTTATGCCGATGATTGCCGGATCTATTTTCCCGTGGCACAAAATAACACAGTTCAACGTCTCATTGACTGCCTGCACGACATCAAAGCCTGGCTTTCAGCTAACTTCCTGAGTCTAAATGAAGACAAAACAGAAGTTATGTTGTTCGGTCCAAGTCGCTCTCCCTCCCCCAACGTTGACCTCAGCACTCTGACCCCGTATCTCAGGGACTGTGTTACAAACCTGGGGGTAAAGTTCGACTCAGATTTTAAATTAGAAAAACAAATCAGCAGCGTCGTTCAAAAAAGCTTTTATCAATTACGCCAAATAGCGAAAGTGAAACCGCTTCTGTCAGGACATGATCTCGAGAAATTAATTCACGCTTTTATCTTGAATCGTTTAGACTACTGCAATGCCCTGTATGTAGGCATTAGCCAGGCCTCCCTCGCCCGCCTGCAGCTCGTGAAAAACTCTGCTGCTCGTCTGCTAACACAGACCCGCAGACGTGAGCACATGATCCCTATATTAGCGTCCCTTCACTGGCTCCCTGTGCGTTATCGAATCAATTTTAAACTCCTTCTATTTGCTTTTAAATGTCTAAACAACTTTGCGCCAACATGTCTCTCCGACCGCCTTCAGCCTTACTGCCCCACTCAATCCCTAAGATCAGCCGATCAGCTGCTACTGACGGTCCCTGACACAAGGCTGAAGCTTAGAGGTCGACAGAGCTTTCGCTGCTGCTGCTCCCAAGCTCTGGAACGACTTACCTCTGAGTGTTAGACAATCTTCCTCTCTTCCTGTTTTTAAATCTCTCTTAAAAACATACTTTTATTCCTTGGCTTTTAACACTAAGTGATAGCCATCCTGCAATGGCGCCCCATTATACACCTGCTGTGAACCTGTTTTTATGTTTTATTTATTTATTTTTTATCATGTTCTGTTTGTGTTGTGTTGTTTGCTCGGTCCTCGTATCATCTTTTAACCTGTCAATTGTACAGCACTTTGGCTACCCTTGTGGTAAATTTTAAATGTGCTTTATAAATAAAAATGATTTGATTTGGTGAATCCAGCGGCCACCCCGAAGGCACCCTTGCGCCCATTGCCGCTCATGGAGGTCCCCTTCGAAAGAATTGGGATGGACCTCATCGGACCATTTCACCCGTGTGCACGGGGATATCGCTTTGCGCTAGTCCTGGTGGATTATGCAACATGCTATCCCCAAGCAGTGACTCTGCGCTCCATCTCTGCAAACAGCGTGGCGCAAGCTCTGTTTCAGGTCATCTCCCGAGTCGGAATCCCGAAAGAGATTCTGACTGACCAAGGCACGTCCTTTATGTCACGCACGATAAAGGAACTTTACAGATTATTAGGAATTAAAGCGATCCGCACCAGCGTGTACCACCCACAAACTGACGGGCTGGTGGAGCAGCTAAATAAGACGCTGAAAACCATGATTCGAAAGTTCACGCACGAGGACAGACCAAATTGGGATAAATGGCTGCATCCCCTCATGTTTGCGATGCGGGAGGTACCCCAGGCCTCGTCAGGTTTTGCGCCATTTGAGTTATTGTACGGCAGAAGGCCGCGCGGGGTGCTGGACGTAATTAAAGAAAGCTGGGAGGAAGGTCCAAGCACCAGCAAAAATTAAATTCAGTACTTCCTAGACATGCGAGCAAAACTCCACACGGTGGGGCACCTGTCACGTGAGAATTTGCTCCGCGCCCAGGAACGTCAACAACGCGCGTATAACAGGAGGACCCAGCTATGGAAATTTTCACCGGGAGAAAAAGTACTTGTATTACTCCCAAAATCTAGCTCAAAATTACTCGCCAAGTGGCAAGGGCCCTTTGAGGTCACACGGCATGTGGGGGATTTGGATTACGAGGTTCGACGCTTGGACCGAGGTGGAGACACATAAATCTACCATCTGAACCTGCTAAAAGCATGGAAGGAGGCAGAGCCTGCTTCCATGGTAACGCTGGTGGATGAACAGGTGGAGATCGGGCCCGAGATCCCACGCTTGGCCCCGCCCTCCCCCCTTCCCTGTGACAATCTGCTCACGTAAGCGCAGAAAGCGGATGTTGCAGAGCTGCAGCAACGCTTCTCTGATGTGTTGTCCCCTCGGCCCGGGTGCACGAACCTCATCCAGCATTCTATTGAGACTAGTCCGGGAGTTACGGTGCGGTCTCGTCCATACAGGCTTACCGAACACAAACGCAAAATAGTTCGGGAGGAATTAAAATCCATGCTGGAATTGGGGGTAATAGAAAAATCCCACAGTGCGTGGTGCAGTCCCATTGTTCTGGTAGGGAAGAAGGATGGGTCTGTGTGCTTCTGTGTGGATTACCGCAAGGTCAATGAGGTGTCACGTTTTGACGCATACCCCATGCCTCGGGTCGACGAGCTCCTGGATCGGCTGGGCACTGCTCGTTTTTTTACGACACTGCATTTAACCAAGGGCTACTGGCAGATTCCCTTATCCCCAGAGTCCAGGGAAAAAACTGCCTTCTCCACTCCAGAAGGTTTATACCAGTTTGTGACACTTCCGTTAGGCTTGTTTGGTGCGCCTGCCACGTTCCAGCGCCTCATGGATCGGGTGCTGCGCCCTCATGCGGCATATGCAGCTGCCTACCTGGATGATGTCATCTTCCAGAGTGGCAGATGGGAGGAGCACATGCGGCGTGTGGGGGCAGTGCTCGAGTCACTGAGGCGGGAGGGACTCACCACCAACCCGGCAAAGTGGGCAGTTGGCCGGAGGGAAGTACAGTATTTGGGGTACCACTTGGGGGGGGGGGGGGTCAGGTTCGACCGCAGGTGGACAAGACGGCGGAAATCGCCGAAAGACAAAAAAAGAGGTGAGGCAGTTTTTGGGACTGGCGGGCTACTACCGCCGGTCCATTCTCCAGTTCGCGGACCTGACCAGCCCACTGACTGACCTCACCCGAAAGGGTGCCTCAGCACTGGTCCAGTGGACGGAGCAGTGCCAGCAGGTGTTTATGAAGGTTAAGAGAGCTCTCTGTGAGGAGCCGGTTCTGCACATGCCTAATTTTGATATTCCCTTCTGTCTGCAGGCGGACGCATCGGGCAGGGGACTGGGGGGGCGGTACTGTCCCAGAGGGTGGGGGTCGTCGACCGCCCCGTATTGTACATCAGCCGAAAGCTCTCGGACCAGAAGGCGAGGTACAGCACGGTGGAGAGGGAGTGTCTCGCCATCCGGTGGGCGGTTGGGGCCCTCCGTTACTACCTGCTGGGGCACGCCTTCAGCCTCTGCTTGGACCACAAACCCCTCCAGTGGCTCCACCGCATGAAGGATGCCAATGCGCGGATCACCCGGTGGTACCTCGCGTTGCAGCCCTACAACTTCCGGGTGGTCCACCGGCCGGGGGCGCAGATGGCAGTGGCCAACTTCCTCTCGCGGCCCTCCACGGTGTGGGGGGTGGAGTTGGGGCGGCCGGACGGCGGCCCGGCCAAGGACTGGCGGTGGAGGCATGTGGGGGGGCGTGGTCCACGAGTCTCTGTGGGCAAAGCATGTGCGGAAGCCGGCTACAAATCAGCTGCAGGTGAGTGGACAACTCAGCTGGAACAGGTTGTCTAATCACCTGTCTCTTGTGTTTAAAGCAGCGTGAGGAGCCCGGGAGGAGAGACGAGCCAGGGGAGACGGAGAAGGGAGGACCTTAAGATTGAGAAACTGTAAAATTACAGATAAAAAGATTGTTTATCCTGATAAAAAGGCTGCTTATTCCCGAACACTGAGAACCCAGAGCACGAGACGTGTTACACACTGCTTTTGAGGCTTTACTTTTACAAACATCATGAATTGTCCTAAACCACTATTCGACCTCAGAAGTTCCACTACTGTGCAGTACAAAAGATAGCTAGCTAAATGTATTCTATTGCGTTCCTCACCATAAACGCTTTCATCTTTACTGTCATCCCGCTGGCTGCCTCTCTGCTCCAGCGCTTGCTTCACTGAGTCTAAGAGGCCAAACATCTCACACAGGGAATTTAGTATGATGGCATCTGCAAAACAAACATTCACCACTCATTGTTTGGTACTATTTTTTATCAATATGTTCACAAGGTTCACAGGAAAAACAATTATATTTAGCTGCGGTGCTTCCCTATGAACATGTACTTGAACCATATTGTAATGAAAGCAAATCAATTTTCTGTCAAAGCTCAATGATTTCTTGTTTTTTTATACCCGTTTCCTGCAACTCTGTCTCGGTGCGAACCTCAAGTCCCTTCAGAGTAGCCAATAACTGTGTCTGGAGACCGGCGAGGACACCCCCCATCAGTCCGCACTCTGCCACACCCTTCCACAGGCTCAATATGGCATCTAAACACCAACAAACACAGGGAAAAAAAAGTCATATTATTTGAAAGAAAAAAACTATGACAATGTAAAATGTATCCTAATTCGTTTTGTGGCGTAGGTCAGTAAACAGCAATAAATACAAAACACATGTCTGAATAAAAAATGCACACTAAATCTAGGGAGGAAGTCTCCTATGACAAAACTATATAGGGAAGGAGGGAGGTGGAGAGGGAGAGAAAGAGAGAGTGCAGCAGTGGCAGAGATGGAAGATAAATCAGCGGTAAAATCAAGGTCAAGTCAAGTTTATTCACGGAGGAAACGATATGCTGAGAGCCAAAGTGCTTCAGATTTTAAAAAAGGATAAGACAAACAGTACTGGGATATTAGAAAGGAATAAGTTCCATAGTGACACTTCATTAGGTACACCTGCCAATACAAGAGATGTGTCAAGGATCAATAATGATGAGGTTGTTTTATTATGTTTATTAGTTTGGTTGTAGTTTGAAGCGATACAGCCCAAATATAGTAAAATGTTAAATTATGGCAGATTATTTTTGTTTTCAGGAATCCAAGTATCCATCCATCCATTTTCTACCGCTTGTCCCTTCCGGGGTCACGGGGGTGCTAGAGCCTATTTCAGCAGCATTTGGGCGGTATTCGCCACCTCATCGTAGGGCCAACACAGAGACAGACAAGGTTCACATTCACATTTCCAAGTAAGTTGTTTGTGTGTGTATATATATATATATATATATATATATATATATATATATATGTATACACATATATCTATCTTTATATATACACACAAATCTATATATACACATACATATATAAATAAACATACACACACACATACATACATACACATCTACATATATACATACACACATACATATTTATATACATACACACACATATATAAATATATATATATATATATATATATATATATATATATATATATATACACACACACATATATATATATATATATATATATATATATATATATATATATATATATATATATATATATATATACGCGAGGTGGAGAAGTTCCGGCTGGATATAGTGGGACTCACTTCGACGCAAAGCAAGGGCTCTGGAACTACTTCTCTTGAAAGGGGATGGACTCTCTTCCACTCTGGCGTTGCCCGCAGAGAGAGGCGACGGGCTGGGGTAGCAATTCTTGTTGCGTCCCGGCTCAAAGCCTGCACGTTGGTGTTCAACCCAGTGGACGAGAGGGTAGCCTCCCTCCGCCTTCCGGCGGGGGGACGGGTACGGTATGGTGCGGATGGTGTTCTGCTGACCTCGACTGCGGATGTTGTGGATCGGTGGAGGGAATACTTCGAAGACCTCCTCAATCCCACCAACACGTCTTCTTATGAGGAAGCAGTGCCTGGGGTATCTGTAGTGGGCTCTCCTAATTCTCGGTGGCAAGGCCCCGGGGGGGGATGAGACCCACACGGAGTTCCTTAAGGCTCTGGATACTGTGGGGCTGTCTTGGTTGACAAGACTCTGAAAAATCGCGTGGAGATCAGGGGCGGTACCTCTGAATTGGCAGACTGGGGTGGTAGTTCCTCTCTTTAAGAAGGGGAACCAGAGGGTGTGTTCCAACTATCGTGGGGTTACACTCCTCAGCCTTCCCGGTAAAGTTTATTCAGGTGTACTGGAGAGGAGGCTACGACGGCTAGTCGAACCTCGGATTCAGAAGGAACAGTGTAGTTTTTGTTCTGGTCGTGGAACTGTGGACCAGCATTATACTCTCGGCAGGGTCCTTGAGGGTGCATGGGAGTTTGCCCAACTAGTCTACATGTGCTTTGTGGACTTGGAGAAGGCATTCGACCGTGTCCCTCGGGAAGTCCTGTGGGAGTGCCAGATAGTACGGGGTATCGGACTGTCTGATTCTGGCAGTCCGCTCCATATACGATCAGTATCAGAGCTTGGTTCGCATTGCCGGCAGTAAGTCGGACACGTTTCCAGTAAGGGTTTGACTCTGCCAAGGCTGTCCTTTGTCACCGACTCTGTTCATAACTTTTATGGACAGAATTTCTAGGCGCAGTCAAGGTTTTGAGGGGATCCGGTTTGGTGGTTTCAGGATTAAGTCTCTGCTTTTTACAGATGATGTGGTCCTGATGGCTTTATCTGGCCAGGATCTTCAGCTCTCACTGGATCGGTTCGCAGCCGAGTGTACAGCAATTGGGATGACAATCAGCACCACCAAGTCCGAGTCCATTGTTCTCGCCCAGAAAAGGGTGGAGTGCCATCTCCTGGTTGGGTAGGAGACCCTGCCCCAAGTGGAGGAGTTCAAGTACCTAGGAGTCTTGTTCACCAGTGAGGGAAGAGTGGATCGTGATATCGACAGGCGGTGTGGCGTCTTCAGTAATGCGGATGCTGTATCGATTGGTTGTGGTGAAGAAGGAGCTGAGCCGAAGGCAAAGCTATCAATTTACCGGTCGATCTACGTTCCCATCCTCACCTATGGTATTGAGCTTTGGGTTATGACTGAAAGAACAAGATCACGGGTACAAGCGGCTGAAGTGAGTTTCCTCCGCCGGGTAGCAGGGCTTTCCCTTAGAGATAGGATAAGAAGTTCTGCAATCCGGGGAAAGCTCAAAGTAAAGCCGCTGCTCCTCCACATGGAGAGGAGCCAGATGAGGTGGTTCGGGCATCTAGGGAGGTACTTAGGGCACGTCCAACCGATAGGAGGCCACGGGGAAGACGCAGGACACGTTGGGAAGACTATGTCTCCCGGCTGGCCTGGGAATGCCTCGGGATCCCTGGGAGGAGCTGGACGAAGTGGCTGGGGAGAGGAAAGTCTGGGCTTCCCTGCTTAGGCTACTGCCCCTGCGACGCGACCTCGGCTAAGCGGACGAAGATGGATGGTATATATACAGAGTATATATATGTATATATATATATATATATATATGTATATGCGATGAGGTGGCGACTTGTCCAGGGTGTAACCCGACTTCCGCCTGATTGTAGCTGAGATAGGCACTAGCGCCCCCCGTGACCCCAAAGGGAATAAGCGGTAGGAAATTGATGGACGGATATATATATATATAAAAAACTGCTGTGTGTTTTTTTTCTTGTTTGTTCTTTAAATTTTATTTATTTATTTTTATTTTTAATTTTTTTGTTCAACAATCTGTGATTGCTGGGAGAGGCGGCCCATTTTCACTTTAAAACAAAACTTTGTATAAAAAGGTAACTTGTTGGTATTGCAGTGACAAACGTTTTTATCATCAGCGCACATCAAGTTTAAAATATCATCTTAAAGCAAAACACGTACTCGAGGATGGCACTGATAGTGTTGGCAATCCTCTTGACCACTTTGTTTGTAAACAGCTACTAGCGACAAATCCAGCGACTTTTCCCGGGGAAATTGCACTTTTTGTGTCTTGGAGACTTTTTTTGTGCCTAGGAGGCTTTGCTCGCGCTGATAGCTACACACATGCTAGCACAAATGCAAGCCACATCCGCAACAGGCAGAGAAGAATGCTACAATGGCAAAGTTTAATGATTCAATGTTGTCAACAAAAGTAGCACAGTTAAGTTCGACATATGCCTCTGCTAAACGGACAGCCACTGTATGTAGGACATCTAACACCTGTGAAGACCAACTCCTGCAAGAAGATGTTATTCATATCACCACAGCTGATCCGTCTTACTTTAAAGAGGCACAATTACATAGAGGATAAACCAACTGTACTACACAAACAAAATCATCAACTTGCAACTGCAGACTAAATGTGGATTTATTTTGCTAGAGAACATTGTACATCTGTAAGTAATCACAACAAGCTGGGGTCACATTGTACCAAAAAAAGATTATCACTTTCATCTGAAAAGGTAAACAAACGTGTTCGTTACACAAACTGTTCAAACTAAAGAGTAAATGCTAAGTTAAGTTGTTTATGAGTGTGTTTACTACATTATGGATTAGTAACTGTAATTTGTTTGCAAGATTATTGCAAACTCCAAATACTTTCAAACTATGCAGTTAATTTTTACAGTTCTTACTTCCCCCTCATTTTAAACAAATCAATGACTTGGAGTTCAGTAAAACATTTAAAAAACGTTCTTGTTTGACATTCTGACTACCAAATCGCATTTGTACCCCCCCCAAAGTTAGGGGTATTTTCTTCAGCAAATTTGCAGGCAAATAATAACGCGTGATTAATCATAATTAATCACAGGTTTAGAGTGAGATTATATATATATATATATATATATATATATATATATATATATATATATATATATATATACATATACATATATATATATACATACATATACATATATATACATATATACACACACACACATACACACACACACACACACACACACACACACATACACTCATACACACAGGCAAATAACTTAAATAAACACAAAAACAAATTTTTAGAAAACCTATTCTATTAAATGTGGAATATTGTTGCAAATCAAATGAAGTTTCTATGTTTTGGTATTGAAAGCTATTTATGTATTTAGTTTTCAAACAGAATAAAGAGGCTAGTCCACAATAACTAAAACAGTTGCTCTCAAAGCCTTCTTATAGTCAGTGACTCGCTTTGGAAATAATAAGAAAAACGGCCCAAAAAAATATTTTGTAACAAGAACAAGAAAGAAAAAGATATCACTTAAGTATTGTTTATATTCTGATACCACTACTAAGTATCGATCGTATCGGAATTCGGATCGATCACTCCTACTTAACATTGAATGTTTGGCGGCTAGCTTCTTGTGTCGTCCTGCTCGGTGTGTGTGTGTGTGTGTGTGTGTGTGTGTGTGTGTGTGTGTGTGTGTGTGTGTGTGTGTGTTTGTGTGTGTAGCATGCTTAAGCCTTCCTTTTCCTCTGGTCCCCCGGTAATAATAAAACTTGGAATAAACCTATATTGATTTGCACCCAAGTGGTGAGGATTAGTATTTTAGAAGCCTCTTCAAGACGATGCGCTGCTTGCGGCCTGCTCTCAAATTACAGCCTGTGTTCTGGCAATTCTTGGAATGTTTTGCATGAGTGTAACACGAAATCCAGAAATTAGTTTTGCACAAACTAAAAATTATATTTGTTGATGATCATTATTGCACAATTTGCTATAAAAAACATATTGAAGGGAAAAATGCTTGTTGCATCTCCCTGATACTATGTATTTGTGCAATATGCTATTTTTACAGATAAACCAGCCGGGGTATTGATGCTATGTATTTGTGCAAGTCGCTATTTTTACAGATAAGACGACCGGGGGTGCAGCAACATGTTCACTTGCAATGAGTCATGGCCTTTTCTAAACTATTAAACACTACCTTCTGTGGGGCACACAAGAATAGCTTGGAATGTACTGCCACATATGCAGCGTCAACACTGTTGAATGTTTCATTTGTTTAACAGCTTTTGTGAGACGAGCTGAACTTTTTTCTTCAGACGTATCTCATATAGACGCTGTATATATCTGCATGACAAATTCAGAGCATTGCATTGATCATTTGTTTCCTCCCAGTAGAGGATACAAATATACATTTCTGAACCAGCACTGTATGGAAATAGGGCTTTAATGCATAGGTAAAGCCGCGGCTGCTCACCAGACAACAGTGTAGTCGCCATTATTTCACCGGACAACCAATTTTACATCGCATCTCAACTCAATGTTTCGTATCTTACCAGGTGTATCGGTCCTCATCCTCTTTGCATGTCCATTGGCTGTGGTGATGTTTGCCGTTTTCCACTCTCCTCCAAACTTATCCTCCAAAGACTCCTCGATGTCAGTTGAATCATGTACAACATCTCCTGAAATGAAACAGGGAGAATGTGCAACAATGGGGCGGCATAGCTCGGTTGGTAGAGCGGCCGTGCCAGCAACTTGAGGGTTGCAGGTTCAATTCCCGCTTCCGCCATCCTAGTCACTGTCGTTGTGTCCTTGGGCAAGACACTTTACCCACCTGCTCCCAGTGCCACCCACACTGGTTTAAATGTAACTTAGATATTGGGTTTCACTATGTAAAGCGCTTTGAGTCACTAGAGAAAAGCGCTATATAAATATAATTCACTTCACACTTCACTACTGGAACTGATTATTTGATTTGTTTAATTAGAAACTTGGGAAAAACCTACAGCGTTGAACACATCTGTTATAACAGGACAGGTTAACCACAGGAAAGGAAGAGAACAGGGATCTCCTTTATTTACATCTCTGATGACAGTCAGGAGACATATTTTATCCGAGAGTAGACTGTGGGCTGCAAGGCTGCTGCAGCAGAGTGGAGATTGGTGTGTATAATTCTGCAGCACATAGTCAAGGCACAGCATCAAGGATAAGCTAAGATTGGAATGTTTTTTTGATTTTTTTTAGCTATGTTACAATTTTGCCAAGATGAATACCTAAGCAACCAACAATTTGGTATCGACTTGGCACCCATGTACAGTAATTACGGATGTAACAATATAAACATGTTATTATTTATTATCGTGGCATAAATAATCATGGTTACTGTTATCGAGGTAATAATAATAATGGATTAGGTTTACAGTATATAGCATTTTTCTATTAGATACTCAAAGCCCTTACAGAGAAGTGAGAACCCATCATTCATTCACTTCACATTCACACCCGTTGGTAAGCTACATTTTTAGTCACAGCTGCCCTGGAGTAGATTGAGAGTTTGCTATTAGATTGACAGCTGCCAGTTTACCAGTCAATCACCAGTGTGAGCGGACCTGCGGCCAAGGGTGAAGGGTCCTGCCCAAGGACACAACGGCAGTGATTTGGATGGCAAGAGGCGGGCAGCAAAGCTGCAACCCTCAAGTTTCTGGCCTGGCTGCTCTATATACCTGTATACCCACCAAGCCATATCGCCCGAGGTAATGTTTACTATGCCCAAAAAGTACACGTACCCACACTACAATCTTTTGACTAAATTATAGTTTTTTTTAAATACCTGAAATAAATAGACACAATGTTAGGAAAGCCAATATTTTCCATGTGTTGTGTTTCTTATGCTTCACTGATAATAATTGTCTAAGTATTTTATCTCATTTAATGGCTAAGCTTTTATTGTTTTAAATATTGATATGTACTGTAGCACTAAGATTTATTTTAATGAAAACCGAATATTTTATTTACCATTTCTGGCGGGCAATGTGGCCTCTTACTTTTTTCAGCCGTCTTTGAAGGCACCATAAAAACACTTCAGTCTCGAATTCCTTTTCAATATAGAATGATATCTGTTCAAAGAGAGCACAGATTGTAGGTTCAATGTGCACAATGAATAGCTAAGTTGCTCAAAAAGCAATGTGCTTATATGAATTTAGATTGGGGTTATGTTGTTTCTTTATGGGGAAATATGTTAATGTCTCTGGTTTTCACATTAGCAATTAAGCTAGCAAGCTGGCGTTAGTCAATCTGTGAGTTTATCAAAGTGCATTTATCTCATGGTTTTTTGATCATTTTAATTTAAAACGGTAACACTAACATGCTAAGGTTCATTCTTACCTCCCTAAATGTAGCCCAAGCTGATTAGGTGTACAAACAATACCAACTCGTGTCTGCTTTTGTCGGTTGAAAGGAGCATCAATAGAGAGTTGAAATAAGCAGGGACCAGTGGCGTTTGTGTCACACAACTTTTGAAATCAGGGCTGCCTTTAGGGTCATGTAAAACCTGGAAAAGCTATGGATTTTTGAAATGCAATTTTCAGGGCCAGGAAAAGTTTTGGAAAATTATATTTTTCAGAAGTTTTGGAAAAGTCATGGAAATATAGCATACATTTTACATGTCGTGAAAAATGTAGTTACTGTAGTCTAGTCTATGTGAACATGCACTGTGCAAGCGGCAACAAACTGCAGAAATTCCCATTAGCTAGTTACTTCTGCTAGCAAAGTGATAAAGCTGAAAAATGCCAGCAAAGTGCAGCTTTAATAATACATGGACTTTTAAGGATCAATTGAAATTGTGGCTACCAAAAGACCCTGACTGAAGAGGTGCCAGATGCAAACTGTGCAGTAAAACATTTGACATTTCAAATATGTTCAAGGCAGCACTCGTCTGCCACTGAAGAAAGAAAAAGCAGGAGACTGTACCCAGACTTGCGAGAAGTGTAATGCCCATAGGTCAGTTTTCGAATGCTGATGCCATGAGGACATCGAGCAAAATTTCTACTAGTTTCCACAGCAACAAGTAAGTTCTCAAAGCTGAGATACTGTGGGCTCTAAATAGAATAGAATAAAATAGAATGCCTTTTTTGTCACTATACACAGGTACAATGAGATTAAAAACAACTCCTGTATCAGTGTGACAGTCTACAAAATATGAAAAACATTGGAAAAAAATAAAAATAAAAAAAGGAGGTAAGGTGCACAGTCCAGTCCTGAGAACGAATTATGTTCAATGTGTAATTTACAGGAAAAAAAAATTATAATATATACATATATACAGAAGCATTCAGATCATGGGTGGAAAGTAAAAATTGCACACGGAGAGGTGCTAAACAATAAAATCAGTGCCTAAGACAGTTCACCATGAAGAGATTGAATTTACCCAACTGATTCAAATTATTCGAGGAGCAAGCCGTCTTTTCATCGGTACGTTCCTGGACAGTCAGATCGCAGCAAAATGTAACTGTGGTGAGAGCAAGTGTGCCTGTGTATGTGCTTCTGGGCTCGCTGTATTTAAGTGTCTTGTGTTTTTGTTGTTGTTATTTCGTTTTGTTTTGTTCCCAGATTTAACCTAATGAGTATTACATGAACAGTAGTATGTTACGATAATTAGTTTTCAGTTGTCCTATTGAGGTAAAATAGTTTATTTGGTCACGGAAATTCAGTTAACATGGAAAATCAGTGATGAAAATGTGTAAAATCCCTGTATCTAAAGCCTGGCCCTTGGCCATTTTTGGCCTGTAAGTCATGTTTTTTATATTGGCCCTCGACATACTGTATACTGATACTTGGAATTAAAACAATGTGTTATTACTTAGATATACAGTGGTGAATTGTTTTGTGTACGCCATAATTTACATTATTTTTGGGGTTTTTCAGATGGACAAACTTTTTAACAAAGTTTTCCCGAGTTTTTGTATACCATCTTGATTAAAAATACTTTGTTTGCTCTCATATCATGCAACAAAATATAGTTCCCAAACAAAGAATCTAATGTGTCGGTGACTCACTGCCTGTTCTTGTTTTAATCTATTAAATGTGCCATATGTAGGAATGTGGCCAGAAATGTTACTACAATCACGGTCAAAATTCTGTAGTCCCCTCCCACTCTCCATGATTGAGGTTGCCAGATACGTAGCCAAATTTGAGGTGGCGACTTGTCCAGGGTGTACCCCGCCTTCCGCCCGATTGTAGCTGAGATAGGCGCCAGCGCCCCCCGCGACCCCGGAAGGGAATAAGCGGTAGAAAATGGATGGACTCCAAGTATCTTCAATATGGCCATCGACGAGTCCTACACTGTAGGTTTCTCTTGTTTATGCTTCTTGCAAGATGGTTTACTAAGTAATTATGCCACATTTTACTGATCTCGATTAGCCAAATGTATTTGTAAAGTTACGCAGCAATATTTTCTTTGGGAGTCGGTACAGATTGTTAGCATTACCCTGCTAAATTGTAGAGTTTGACTGCACGAAATAATAATATATAATATATCGCATAGGCCTACTTTGATGGCAAGCCAAGGCCAACAGCAAAATTACCGCAACATTTCGTTTAGCATAACTCCATGTTGCATCCAACCTGACGCGCAGCATTCTCTTCCATGTACGCACATCACCATCTTTCAATGAATCAACCAATCAATCAATCAATGTTTATTTATATAGCCCTAAATCACTAGTGTCTCAAAGGGCTGCACAAACCACAATACAAACCACAACGACATCCTCGGTAGAGCCCACATAAAGGCAAGGAAAGCTCCCCCCAGTGGGACGTCGGTGCCAGTGACAATGATGAATATCAGAAACCTTGGAGAGGACCGCATATGTGGGCAACCCCCTCCCCTAAGGGACCGAAAGCAATGGATGTCGAGCGGGTCTAACATGATACTGTGAAAGTTCAATCCATTGGAGATCCAACACAACCGTGAGAGTCCAGTCCAAAGTAAATCCAACACAGTAGCGAGAGTCCCGTCCAAAGTGGAGCCAGCAGGAAACCATCCCAAGCGGAGGCGGATCAGCAGCGCAGAGATGTCCCCAACCGATACACAGGCGAGCGGTCCATCCTGGGTCCCGACTCTGGACAGCCAGTACTTCATCCATGGTCACCGGACTGGACCCCCTCCACAAGGGAGAAAGGGGACAGAGGAGAAAAAGAAAAGAAACGGCAGATCAACTGGTTTAAAAAGAAAACGCTCTATAGCCCGCAGACTTTTTTTGGGCTCTGGGAATCACTAATAAGCCAGAGTCCTTTGAACGCAGATTTCTTGCCGGGACATATGGTACAATACAATCGGCAAGATAGGCTGGAGCTAAACCGTGTAGTATTTTATACGTAAGTAGTAAAACCTTAAAGTTAAAGTACCAATGATTGTCACACACAGTCACATCTTAAGTGCAAAGGAAGCCAGTGCAGGTGAGCCAGTATAGGCGTAATATGATCAAACTTTCTTGTTCTTGTCAAAAGTCTAGCAGCCGCATTTTGTACCAACTGTAATCTTTTAATGCTAGACATGGGGAGACACGAAAATAATATGTTACAGTAATCGAGACGAGACGTAACAACCGCATTGATAATGATCTCGGCGTCACTAGTGGACAAAATTGAGCGAATTTTAGCGATTTGACGGAGATGAAAGAAGGCCGTTTTAGTAACATTCTTAATGTGTGACTCAAACGAGAGAGTTGGGTCGAAGACAATACCCAGATTCTTTACCGAGTCACCTTGTTTAATTGTTTGGTTGTCAAATGTTAAAGTTGTATTATTAAATAGAGGTCGGTGTCTAGCAGGACCGATAATCACCATTTCCGTTTTTTTGGCGTTGAGTTGCAAAAAGTTAGCGGACATCCATTGTATAATTTCATTAAGACAAGCCTCCAGCTGACTACAATCCGGCATGTTGGTCAGCTTTAGGGGCATGTAGAGTTGGGTGTCATCAGCATAACAGTGAAAGCTAAAACCGTATTTGCATATGATGTCACCTAGCGGCAGCATTTAGATGCTGAAGAATACAGGGCCAAGGACTGAACCCTGGGGAACTCCACAGGTTACCTTAAAATAGTCCGAGATCACATTGTTATGGGAGATGCACTGCATCCTGTCAGTAAGATAGGAGTTAAACCAAGACAGGGCTAAGTCTGACACACCAATTTGTGTTTTGATACGTTCTAATAATATATCATGATCGACGGTATCGAAAGCAGCGCTAAGATCGAGGAGCAGCGTCATCTATGTTGCTGCTCCTCGATCTTAGCAATCAGAATCCATCGTTAGCAATAGATTATTAGTCATTTTTGCGAGGGCTGTATCCGTAGAGTGATTTGCCCTGAAACCGGATTGAAAGGTTTCACATAGATTGTTAGACGCTAAGTGTTCATTTAGCTGCTCCGCAACAATTTTTTCGAGGATTTTTGAAATAAAGGGAAGGTGAGACACCGGTCGGTAGTTTTCCATGAGGTCAGGATCAACGTTAGGTCCTTTAAGGAGAGGATGAATAACCATTTTTTTGAATGCTAGGGGAACAGTGCCAGAGGAAAGTGATAAGTTTATAATATTTAGCACTCATGGACCTAATAATACAAAGAGCTCCTTGATAAGTTTCCCAGGAAGTGGGTCAAGTAAACATGTTGTTTGTTTAATTCCATTTACACACTGTAACAATTATTTTAATGTTATTTCATCAAAACGGGGGGAAACTATTTTGGAGGGCAGTATCCGCCGTATATATAGTCGTATCTGTGTTACTATAACCCAGTTGTAGCTGGGACGCATTGTCTTTAATCTCCTTTCTAATGAGTTCAATTTTCTTATTAAAGAATTTCATAAAGTCATCTGCCGAGAGGGTGCAGCTACTGGAAGGAGTCCCTTGTTGGGTTAGCGATGCTACTGTACTAAACAAAAATTTAGGATCGTTTTTATTAAGGCGGATGAGATTTGAGTAATATTTACCTTGCGTTTATGTTATTAAACTATCACTCCATGCTTGATGGTAGACCTCATGTTTAGTCGTGCGCCATTTGCGTTCCAGATTTTTACATAATAATTTCTGAGCTCTAGTTTCTTCAGTAAACCATGGGGTATGCCTTTTTGGAGCCTTTTTTAACTTCAGCCGTGCTATACTATCAATGGTTTCGCACAGGGCGTCCTTAAAGTTGTTAGTCAGGTTATCAATAGAGCCCACGTAATTTGGGAATGGTGCAATTACCGAGGGCAGTAGGCCAGCAAGGGTTGTCGTTGTGGCAGCATTAATGTTGCGGCTGCTATAGCAGTTATTATTTTTATTAGCTTGCCGAACATGAGTTTGAACCTTGAATTTTATAAGGTAATGATCGGACAATACTTTAGTATACGGGAGTATGATAACTTTGGAAACAGTGATACCCCTGACAAGCACTAGGTCTATCGTATTACCGTTGCAATGCGTGGGTTCATTTATTATTTGTGTAAGACCACAGCTATCAATTATAGTCTGGAGCGCCACGCACGGTGAGTCCGATAGGGTATTCATATGGATATTAAAGTCCGACATTATAATTATATTATCGGCGTGTGTCACTTGATCAGCAACGAAATCTGAGAATTTCATTGATAAAGTCCGAATAAGGCCCTGTGGGGCGGTAGATAACAGCCAGGTATAGAGGCAGCGGTGTGACAGACCTCATAGTAAGCACCTCAAACGATTTATTTGCACTGGCTTCCTGTGCACTTAAGATGTCACTGTAAGGTTTTACTACTTACGTTTAAAATACTACACGGTTTAGCTCCAGCCTATCTTGCCGATTGTATTGTACCATATTTATCGGCAAGAAATCTGCGTTTAAAGGACTCCGGCTTATTAGTGATTCCCAGAGACCAAAAAAAGTCTGTGGGCTATAACGCGTTTTCTGTTCGGGCTCCAGTACTCTGGAATGCCCTCCCGGTAACAGTTTGAGATGCTACCTCAGTAGAAACATTTAAGTCTCGTCTTAAAACTCATTTGTATACTCTAGCCTTTAAATAGACTCCCTTTTTAGACCAGTTGATGTGCCGTTTCTTTTCTTTTTCTCCTCTGTCCCACTGGAGGGGGTCTGGTCCGGTATCCATGGATGAAGTGCTGGCTGTCCTGAATCGGGACCCAGGATGGACCGCTCGTCCGAAGTCGGGACCCAGGATGGACCGCTCGTCCAGAGCCGGGACCCAGGATGGACCTGTGTATCGGCTGGGACATCTCGGTGCTGCTGATCCGCCTCTGCTTGGGATGGTTTCCTGCTGGCTCCACCGTGGACGAGCCTCTCTCTCCTGTGTTGGATCCACTTTGGACTGGATTCTCACGGTTGTGTTGGATCCACTATGGATTGAACTTTCACAGTATCATGTTAGACCCACTCGACATCCATTGCTTTCGGTTCCCGTGGGGGGGGTGTTGCCCACATATGCGGTCCTCTCTAAGGTTTCTCATAGTCATCATTGTCACCGATGTCCCAGTGGGTGTGAGTTCCACTGGGTGTGAGTTTTCCTTGCCCTTATGTGGGCTCTACCGAGGATGTCGTTGTGGTTTGTGCAGCCCTTTGAGACACTAGTGATTTAGGGCTGTATAAATAATCATTGATTGATTGATTGATATTTATTATTTAGGTTAGGACTAAGGTTAAAGTTTTTGTTGTATATTAGTACGACCCCCCCACCCCTTTTAAGGGGACGGGCAATATGCGCATTCGTATAGTTAGGAGGAGATGCCTCATTTAGTGCAAAAAAGTCGTCTGGTTTAAGCCAGGTTTCGCTGAGACCGATGACGTTAAGATTGTTGTCTCTAATGACCTCATTAAGTAATAACGTTTTGGGAGACAATGATCTTATGTTTAAAAAGCCCATATTAGAGGTAGTGGGCTGTTTTGATCAAATTATCCGTAGTAGCAATATGATAATGTTGCGTTTATCATGGGTAGTGCACTTAAAATAATTACGACCATATCTAGGAATTGATATGACGGGAAATTTCTGATTGTTTGTTTGGTGCAGCGATAAACTGAACGCATCATAGTTTGCCACCTCAGTAGAACGCATGTCCAACTCCGAATCAATCCAAGCAGAAAAAAATTGTTCTAATTTAGCTGACTCCTCACCCAGGCTAGCAGGCTCGCGTCTTCCATTTAAATCTAGCTTCAGGATGGAAGGAAGCGGTGTTCTGTGGGGATTAGCCTTTTGCTTTGTTGTTAGCCCCACTCGGCATCCGCATTTCTGCTTCCGCTCACACCACTTGCGTGTCTTCCGTCGACGGCCCCCACTGGTACTATACCCGCTGCTTCAAAAGCCGCTGAATGTAGCCAGCGAAGTATTCCCATGCTAGCAAGGTGGTCCAACACACACACATTTTTCAGGTCAAAACGGCCCGATCCATCCACATCCAGAGTTGTCTGGCGGTCGTAAGTGATCACGGAATGTCCACGCTGTAAGCCAGCCATGAAATTTGCAGAATTGTCCAGTATTTTTGCCAAATGTTCCATTTCTACCAAAAGCTTCTGCAAGCCACAGTCCGTCCGGGTGCCGCCATCTTGAATGAATATGAATTGAATGAATGAATGATTTGAATAAATTGCACTCTGCACTGAAACTGCCAACACACGTTACGCAAAAAGAAAAACCACGTTACGCATACATCATATAGCCTACTATGTCAATACACACAATAGAACATCATTACATGTAATGCATTGTATTGTGCCAAGCAAATACCACCTCATATGTGCCATACATACACATATAGTACCAGAAACCGCAATTAGCCGTCCTTATGTTGAAACCCATTTCCTCAGCGTATCAGTATATTAAAAACAAAATAGGCACTGACACTACCCATATCCACATAGGTTTTATTGTCAAAAATATATTTTGCCCCGTCAGTTGGATGACACATCGACATACAGGCTAACAGGCATATATTTCCCCCGTTAGCTTATATGTCGATGTGTCATTGACCGGGCAAGCATGCTAACTCAGCATTAAAATAGAAGCTGAGCATCACACTAAGCATTCGTTACACGAATATACTAGCTTTGTTAGACAATATCATAGACTGTATTGGACAATATAGTTTACATAGGAAATTTCCATTTCCATTTATTACAAGTAATAAGAAAACGTAAACGCCTTACTTGCCTATCAAGGACGAAATTAGCAAGTTTGGCATTGGATGAACACATTTACTCCGCCTTCAATCGTCTCCATCTTTCAAAAGGCATCCCAGATACAAATTCTCCTTTTGTTCCTGTATTTGTCATGAATAAGTTGTGAATCATAACAACGCCTTTTAAATTTAAAAAAGTCTGACATATTTAGAAACTTTACCAGTGGCAGTAGCCAGACGAAGAAGGCGGTGCATAACTGGCAACCTGGATGAAACACAATCACAGACTTTCTAATTGGTCAAACGGTGGAGGGCGGGGCATCGAAATTAAAACAATAACACTTTTTCGGGGCTGTAAATCTTATTTTGATACGAGGATTTCCAGGCAAAAATACTGTTTTCAGTTTTAGAGGTATTCGAAAAGAACATTATTTATTAATGCCTTTTGACATATCAGTGTCATTTAATGATGACTTGACATGAAATTATTACATATGGCACCTTTAAGTATGACTGCAAAACAAGCCAACATGGGGCCAAAGAAAAAGTTACAGCTGCCAGCACTTTGATAAAGAAGGTGAGAAACACTATGGAATTGTTTACCCTCTCTGCTCATTGCCGTATTCGCAAATAAGAGTCTTCAATAAAACTAAAAGTGACGTTGAATGTTCATTTATCCATTTTATTCATCATTTAGATGTATATTGCATTGTTTCCTGCATATAAAACTATAATTATTTGCCATATGTGTTGGTGTTCAATTTTGGGGGGGTCTGAAAAGGATGATTTACAATATTTGTTATGTTAAAAATGTATTTAATAAAAAAGTTTTATGAATATGATTGTATATATAAAAATTATATATTATAGTAAACTTTATATATATATATATATATATATATATATATATATATATATATATATATATATATATATATATATATATATATATATATATATATATATATATATATATATATATATACAATTGACTTGGTTTGAGTAAGAGGATGCACTTGGGGATAGGTTGCTGGGCAACACTAAATTGTCCCAAGTGTGTGAATGTAAGTGTGAATGTTGTCTTTCTATATGTGTTGGCCCTGCGATTAGGTGGCGACTTGTCCAGGGTGTATGTGCCTTCCGCCGGAGTGCAGCTGTGATAGACTAGCACACCCCGCAACCTAGTGAGGGACAAGCGGTAGGAAATGGATGGATGGACCTTTTGAAACGTATTACAAGTAAAACTGAGGTACGAATGTATTATATAAGCTCTATTTTACATTTTCTTTCTTACTTAACACAAAGGCTAATTGCTAATATGTTATTGTTTTGTATATTCCTCAAAGGGACACTCACATCATTTAGTTTTTCGGTACGTGGCCCTTGGTCTAAATATTTCTTAATCCTGGAAGATCCATCCATCCATTTTCTATTGCTTGTCCCTTTTGGGGTAGCTGGGGGTGGTGGAGCCTATCTCAGCTGCATGCGGTACACTCTGGACATGTCGCCACCTCATCCCAGGGCCAACACAGATAGACAGACAACATTCAAACTCGCATTCACACACTAGGGCCAATTTAGCGTTGCCAATCAACCTATCCCCAGGTGCATGTTTTTGGCGGTGGGATAGAAGCCGCAGTACCAGGAGGAAGATAGATTGACTAAATTCTGTGTTGCTCAGTGCAGCAAAAATGGGGAGAACCTTCAGTCAGTATCAAAGGGAAAGTTCCAACGAAAAAGGGTGTACCTGTCAGAGTAGGCATTTGTCCTCCAAGAGGCTCCAGAGTCAAACATGAGGGGTTGGGGTGCACTGAGGTCCCCGGAGGAACCTGCGAGCTGTTGATCAGCATATCAAACTTGGTGCTGCGGCACGTGTTGCTGCACACCGTGTCATGCTGGTAAAAATCTATCTGGCCAGAGTCCATCATTTTCCTACATGGGGGAGAAAGCAGGTTAGTGTAAACGCATAACACAGTCTGTTATCACTCACAGGGTTGTTTCTAGCAATCCGACGACAGATCTGGTGCATTCAATGAAAAAAAAGATCAGCTATTGCCTTTTATGTTGAGTGTATTGACATCTGAGTCTTTCAGAGCACGAGTAAACAAAATTAAGAGATGAGACCAGATAGTCAGCAGTTTGTGGACAAAATGTTACACTACATTCTCCTTGTAGTCTGTTGTGGCCAGTGATGGCTCTAGCTGTGGACTACATGGGCAATGCAATCTCTAATTAAAGAAAGGGCACCTATGATGATTTTAATCTACATTTAAAATACTTTTTTGTGGTCTCGATAATATGTATTGGATAAACTTTGGTGAAACTTTTGCTCCACAGTCCCTTTTATTACCAGTTTTTTAGTCCGTCTGCAATATTTTCATTTGTGCAGGCGTTCCCAGGTTGCAAATGAAACTAAGCCTCACCCTTTCCAAAAGTATCATAATTTACCTTTTGAAAATTTACCTTTTGAAAATGTACACTGTTTGAATATCATGAAGTCATCACCGCTATTTGTTTTTCCCAGACACGGTCGAATATAAACTTCAAAAACATTATATTATACCTGCACACTCTACAATTGATTCAGACTCTGCATTAAAAAAAAGCTGCATTTAGCAGTATTTCTGTCACTGCATGTCACATGTCGGTGTTATTAAGTACATGCCAAGATTATATGAAAATATGACTCTATCATACCTTACCTACCGCCTGAAGCAGAGGGAGAGGAGCTTGACTTAATCTCCACATAAGTACGACTGTGACGTCACAACGTAGCCAGAGTGCAAAACCCAGCAAACAAAGGGTTCCGAAACTGCACGTAAGCTCACACCAAAATGCATGAACTTTATGATTTGACACTTTGACATTGTTTAACACAAGTATCTAACATTGTAACAATTATAAGTCAGAAAAGACGAATTTCATTATTGATCCCCTTTATCAAATTTATAAATGGCTTCAGCTCTCGCAAAACCAAGGTGCAAATTTACTCCTTTTTGAGCTTGTTATAATAAAAAATTGGAAATCTATAATGTACGATATTGGAACAGTATTCCACTGATGTCGGTTTTTGATGCAGTACCGCCTGAAGGATCAAAGGGCCGTAATACCATCGCTTACGTGCAGTAATTTCTCCAGATTCTCTGAACCTTTTGATGATTTTACGGACCGTAGATGGTAAAATCCCTAAATTCCTTGCAATAGCTCGTTGAGAAATGTTGTTCTAAAACTGTTCGACAATTTGCTTACAATCTGGTGACCCTCACCCCTTCCTTGTTTGTGAATTACTTAGCATCTCATGGAAGCTGCTTTTATACCCAATCATGGCACCCACCTGTCCCCAATTAGCCTGCACACCTGTGGGATGTTCCAAATAAGTGTTTGATGAGCATTTCTCAACTTTATCAGTATTTATTGCCACCTTTCCCAACTTCTTTGTCACGTGTTGCTGGCATCAAATTCTAAAGTTAATAATTATTTGCAAAAAAAAAAACGTTTATCAGTTTGAACATCAAATATGTTGTCTTTGTAGCATATTCATCTGAATATGGGTTGAAATTGATTTGCAAATCATAGTATTCCGTTTATATTTACATCTAACACAATTTCACAACTCATATGGAAATAGGGTTTGTACATACATGGCTATAAAGTGTGCCTATATACCTACATATACCTAATGCTTGTAAGAAATGTACAAACTGCAAGGTATCATTATAACTTGTGATAACCCATTGATACACAATAACCACATCATCCATCCATTTTCTACTGCTTGTACCTTTCAGGGGTCGCTGGAGCCTATCTCAGCTGCATTCAGGCGGAAGGCAGGGTACACCCTGGACAAGTCGCTACCACATCAGAGGGCCAACACAGATAGACAGACAACATTCACACTCACATTCACACACCAGGACCAATTTAGTGTAGCCAATATTTGCTAATGCAAGCACTCAACTTATGAGTGCGAGTTAGGGGTGGTACAAAATATTATAAAGTATAATTTTGTTATTACTAAACTGAGGTTTTTGTTTTACTTTGCCAGTGTTAAAATAATACCATTATGTGCTGCGTTTAATTGAGTTAAGTCAGCAACATAAGATTGAATGGTACTTTATCTCTAGTGATACATTATCTATACCAGACTGTCAAATATCAATATTTTAGGCAGTCAAAATGTCACATTAGCGCATTAGATTTAGTTAGGAGCGTGACAAAATAATGTATCACCACTATAAAGTGTCATCACACACCCTTCTGTGATTAATAATCTTTACATACAGCAGCTGAATATTAACATTTTTGGATTTTACAGCAGCTAAAAATTCACAAATAGTAAGCTCAAGCCAAAAAAAGTTCATCCATTTATGATGTAGTGTATTATATTTTTGAAATTTTTGATTATTTTATTGTAATAGTTACTTGCACTCTTTTTGCATTACAGTATATCACTTCTTATAATGGTTAATTTTATCTATGTGTTTTTTAGATGATATACAGTATCATTTTTTGTACCCGCAGGGAAATCTGGCTCGCAGTGAGAGACATTCTTATAAAACAGTACAATAAATCAATGAACAACAGTAAAATGGGTACACAAATTGTCATCATCTCCATCATCATTTATATGCTTTGCATTTAGCATAAATTGCAAAAGTGGCACTCTTTATCATATCTTTGTCATTATCATCAACACCAGTATCAGTACTGTGTTGGATCCATTATGGATTGAACTTTCACAGTATCATGTTAGACCCGCTCGACATCCATTGCTTTCCTCCTCTCCAAGGTTCTCATAGTCATCATTGTCACCGACGTCCCACTGGGTCATTATTGTCACCGATGTCCCACTGGGTGTGAGTTTTCCTTGCCCTTATGTGGGCCTACCGAGGATGTTGTAGTGGTTTGTGCAGCCCTTTGAGACACTAGTGATTTAAGGCTATATAAGTAAACATTGATTGATTGATTGATTGATATCATCATCAGAATCATCATCACTAATATCAACATCATTATCAACATCAGCAGCATCACCATCACCACCACAACCATCATCAAAGTATTACCTAGTTCTATTAAGAAAGAAATAAACTACACCTGTGCCTTTTAGTTTTTAGTTTTCTTATCTAAAAAATGTTATTAAATGTTTATTAATCAGGTTGGTGCTCAGGAGAATATTATTTCAATTAATACTGACATAAAGGAAACTGGAAAAAAAAATACATATTATATATATACATATATATATATATATATATATGTATGTATATATAAATATATGTATATATGTATATATATATATATATATATATATATATATATATATTTATATGTTAGGGGTGTAACGGTACGTGTATTTGTATTGAACCGTTTCGGTACGGGGGGTTCGGTTCGCAGGTGAACCGAACGACACGGACATATTAAGTAGTGCACCGCACGTTGTGTAAACAATGCCCACTGAGGCACCATGAATTAATTTACGTGGACCCCGACTTAAACAAGTTGAAATACTTATTGGGGTGTTACCATTTAGTGGTCAATTGTACGGAATATGTACTGTACTGTGCAATCTACTAATAAAAGTTTTAATCAATCAAAAAAACAACACACGGCATGCTAGCAACGACTGGGCTATGATAGACTGACCACACCTCCTCTTTTAGCGGGATATGTCCTCTTTGTGGAGCTGTCCAGGTGGAGTTTCTTAAATGCCTCGAAGGTCCGGCATTTTAAGTTATGGTTGTGTGTATTTTCAATGTACGTTCAGGGTTCAGAAGGGGTTAAAAAAAAAAAAGTGGTGCACACAGCGTTAACATTCGTGAGAGCGGGGCGGAGACAGAGAGAGTGAGAGAGTTATGATAAACGCACATGCGTCGCCAGGCTCTGCTTTTTATCCTTTTGATTAATCAGATTTAATTTTTTATTATCTATAGCAGGGGTTTCAAAAGTGTGCCCCGGAGGCCATTTGCGGCACACAGCTAATGTTTTAAAGGCCCAAGGCACATTCTAAAATTACTATTAAAATAAACAAAAACATAAACAAAAGTGAAATAAAAAATCTTAAAGGCTAAATGTAATATAGAAAAACTTTCAACGTTTACTAATAAAACAAAGCTGTTTTTTTTTATTTCAAACTGTCATTGTTTAAAACATAATATTGAATCAAAATCAATGTTATTATGAATTATTGACCTATCCAAGTTTCCGATTACTTCACATCAAATATTCCACTAAGAAAATTATTTTTGGTGGAAGATTTAGCAAATTTGTTAAATAAGTAATCAAAAAATGTATATTTTGTTTTTTTCTTACTGTACCGAAAATGAACCGAACCGTGACCTCTGAACCGAGGTATGTACCGAACCGAAATTTTTGTGTACCGTTACACCCCTAGTATATATATATATATATATATGTGTGTGTATATACATATATATATATATATATATATACATATATACACACACACACACACACACATTTACATATACATATATATATATATATATATATATATATATATATATATATATGTACGTATATCTATATATATATATATATATAGATATACATACATATATATATATATATGTACATATATATATATATATATATATATATATGGGAAAAAAACATAATATAATATATTTTCAGACATACTACATTTTTTTATTCATTACTTTTTTATTTATGAAGTCGGGTTTTGGTAGGTATTTCATTAGCATAAAATAACCTGCCAACAAAATCTGAAATTAAAGATTATTTTGAATATTTCAAAAAGTATACCTCCCAATTTAGCACATCAAACTTTTGTTTATGTAGTGCTTTTCATACATAAAAAAAACAACAACAAAAATATTTTTTTATGAGAAAATTATTCTAACACCCAGTGAATTGTAAAACATTGCTCCATGGATCATGGCTTTTTATTGTGGTCTTAACTCATAGTCAACATACTCAGAATTGATTGAACTAACTTAGATCTGCTGTTCAACACTCAGAGTTTCCCATCTAAGAGTAAATTAACTCAAGACTTAAGTTTTAAAATCATAGTTTGTGGAATTCTCCCCTGGAAAGGAGGATAGATTTGGTTGATGGATAATCAGTATCTCTGGTGAGTATAATGTAATAAAAATAAAAGATTTTGGCATTTTTTGCATACATAAATTGTGTTAGTTGAAGTTACATAATGCTCAATGTAACTAATAGAAATGTGATTCGGGCATATCAGTGACATTGGATTCAAAGATAAAGTGTAATTTATGATTCTTGCTTTAGTAATATTCATCCGCAATACACAAAACCCTTCTCTATGTCATTCCACACTTTGTTATAGTGCATTCTTGTACATTATGATGGGTTGCATCCAATACAATTGAAACAAGATAGTGTTGGTATTAAGAGGTGGATTAAGTTAGTTAAGTCCCACTGAAGGCCCAACTATCAAAAGGTATGGCTCGCCCCTGAACAACACACGATTGTTACTACAGGCAAAATATATATTTCTATTAACTAACTGTTTAAATGTGGCACCTTAAGTTCTACTATTGTACAATAAAGTGAGCATGTTGATAAAGACAGCACCAAAAAGAACGGATAGACATATGGAAATAGAAAGCAAAATGGGTCTACCTGAGCATAACCCCACCCAGTCTGATGGCCCTTTTCCAGTCCTTGAGAGTGGCTTTCCCTGCCAGGTGTACAAACTGCTTAGGACTGATAAGCTGGTCGTTAAACTGTAAAAACAAGACAAGAGATTGCCCTTAGAAATTTGCCTGCAAGCAACACGCAGACAAATAAAACCCAGATAGCAGCTAGCACTTGATGTGTCACATCCACTTACTTTCACGCATCTAACATTTATTCCAGGGCACACAAACTTCTTAAAGAGTAAAACAGCTCTGCTTTCTCCACAAGTGATGGGGTAGCCATATTCCACACTGTCTCCCTCTGATTTGCTGTCTTCTACAGGCAAAAAAAATGTTGAGTGTCATTTTTGTAACATGTCAACATTACAAAAAAGTGTGAATGTGCATTTTTGCATTGGTATCAGGAAAATACTCTCTTGGGTGCTCATGATCATCATCACAATTAGTCAATCACAACCTCTGCAGTTCACGACAATAAAACAATGACAACATTGCATTTGCTTGAAATTATCAATATGGTTAAAAAGCGATTAAGATGTAATTGACTTACCATGTTGTGTCTCTATGGCCAAGACTGTACTGCTTGTATCTGCATTGTCATAATTTGCCCTGCAGAGGGAGATAAAGTGTCACAAATATAGAAGAATTATCTATGGCTGACATTTACTGTAAAGCTACAGTATGAGAGCTTAGAAAACAAAGCAACGACTTGACAATCCATTCATCCATGTTCTAACCCTTACAGTTATCATTGTAAGTATTTAGATGTAGAGGACCCCAAAAGGGACAAGTGGTATATGGATGGATAGATGGATGGATGGATGGGTTGAATGTATTGGACTGTACAAAGTAAATATATGAGGGTGGCTGGTCGGCACATATTAAATGTTTATTTTCATATTTGTACAGTTCAAACAGGAAACGTGTTTTTATAACCACCACCACATTCTTACCCATGCAAGATGGGCTGCAGGTGCAGTATGACTTGAGTCTTATGGTTGTTGCCACTGGACTCCCCCTCCTCTTCCTTTTCCATCATGAGATCCCCTGCAGACACAATGACCTCAGCACCCCTCCTCACAGAGCTGCACGCACAGAGGCCCAGCCACGCATGTTAACAGCAGTATCTAGACCAAACACATGCACGCAGTGACGCTACTTTAATGGAGCAGCAACACATGTCAATGAGCGCCTCCCTCCCTCCCTCCCCCCGGAGCGGCGTTGTCTGACATGCAACTGCCATAGAACTGAACCCATGGTGGGTTTAAAATGACTTACCGGTAATCCTCACATGAGATGCTATGGTTTCACTGTATGCATTAAGGTACAGTACGTGCTGCAAAAGGAGAGAAATTGTTGCAGCAAGTAAGAAGCAAGCATGGGGGATCAACAGGTGATCATGTAATATTGAAATGTAGGTCAAAGAAATCCGGTAGTGTACTATTTAAGGACTAGAGTTGGGAATCTTTGGCCACCTCAGGATTCGATTACGATTATGATTCAGGAGCTACGATTCGATTAAAAATCAATTATTTATGCATCTTTAATTTATGTATATTGATGCAGTTTTACATTTATTTTCGTTTAAATAAGCGTTTATTACTTGCAACTTTTAAAAACAGTCCATTTGTAATAAGAAATTCCCATCACATTTAGTAAATTAATGGAAATGTGTGCAAAACTGGAACATAAGTGCCCCAAAGGAGCTGGTCAGATCTCTTTGTGAGGTGGTTCACTGCAGTCAGTCAAATTTTAGAACTGTCTTCATCACTTTATTTACTATATATAAATCGATTATCGACGTTTACTCATCGATTTTAAAATTTCTATGACCGAATTGCGATGCGTCTAAAAATCAATTATTTCCCCAACCTCTACTAAGGACTGTTGTTTAATCGTGGTTGTCATAGCAAAATAATGCATCAAAATGGCATTGAGAAAAGTCTAAAGGTGTGCTATACACACCATATACCAGGGGTGTCAAACGTGCGGCCCGCGAACAGGTTTTATCTGGCCCGCGGGATGAGTTTGCAAAGTATAAAAATAATTATCCAAAATATTTGAATGAAAGAAACTGTTGTTTTAAATGTGTCCATTGGATGTCGTAATAGCAATTATTTGTGTCTTTGTAGATGATGCCACATAAGTACAAAAAAAACCCCACACATGTTAGGGCACCAGTTGAGGAAATTGAGCAAACTACATAAATAACCTACTGCAATTTTAAATTTGATATAATTGTTTTATCTTAAAGATGAAAAATTAACACCAATGAGTCGACTGATGAACATTTTTACATCAATTATTCAGAAAGTATAAATAACGACAAATAAAGAAAGAATACTATTAACAACATGTAAGTGTAAAAAAAAAAACCGACGACAACATTATGATTTTTACACTTTCAGAATGTGCTTGTTCTATTTTCAAACAAAGAAAACAAACTGAAATTGTCTTCATTTTGAAGTTATTGTGCCGTGATTTTACGAGGCTGGCCCACTTGGGAGTAGATTTTTCTCCATGTGGCCCCCGATTTAAATGAGTTTGACACCTTTGCCATATACCATTAAGGGTGTCCAACTGGTACAGCACATGTGTTCAATTGTTTTCTTTTAGTTTTATCTATGTTTATTTACTAAGTTTTTGTCTAAAATGATTTTAGTCCTCAACGTATTATCTAATTCAAATATTGTTTATACATCCTGCACTTGCTTCTATACAAGGGTCCATGCTATTAGTTACTGAGTCAAAGCTACAAACCTCTATCAACATCCTATTATCCGTATCCTAAATCATATTTTCTTATTTTAAAATGCTATTATACAACCTGTGAACCTTATCTGCCTTTGTTCCATGTATTATTTAAATATATGGCAAGTGTAATTGATGTTTAAGTTTGGTATTAATTTCTTATAGATACGCTTAAAGGCATACTGAATCCCACTACTACCGACCATGCAGTCTGATAGTTTATATATCAATGATGAAATATTAACATTGCAACACATGCCAATACGGCCTTTTTAGTTTACTAAATTGCAATTTTAAATTTCGCGCGAAGTATCCTGTTGAAAACATTGCGGTATGATGACACGTGCGCATGACCTCACGGATTGTAGCGGACATTTTGTTCCAGCCCGATCCCAGCTATAAGTCGTCTGCTTTAATCGCATAATCCCACAGTATTCTGGACACCTGTGTTGCTGAATCTTTTGCAATTTGTTCAATTAATAATGGAGATGTCAAAGAAGAAAGATGTAGGTGGGAAGCGGTCTATTGCGGCCACCTTTAGCAACGCAAACACAGCCGGTGTTTCCTTGTTTACATTCCCCAAGGTGAAGCTTTACTATGGAACAGAGCGGTCAAGCGAACATGGTACCCTACCACATGTCAACCGGCAGGTTTCGGTGATAAAATTGTGGTAATAAGTCGGCTCTTATCGTAGACATGAGCGGAGCTTGCGTCGTTCCTCGTGGCACCTGTCAAAGAGGCAGCTGCGGACTTTATTGCCTCCTCCGACCGGCCACCCCCGAACGTGGGCTTCCACCATGGAGGAGGGGGGAAAAAAGCACAGCCCGGCCCGACCGGCTGCCTTCGCTTTGCCTAGTCGAGAAACATGGCTTCCCTCAAAGACACTGCCGGTCACCACACCCGTGGCCACACCCCTCCGACTTTCAGGTACGACGATATAATCTCACTAAAACACTAGTAACACAATAAGCAGATACGGGATTTTCCAGAATTATCCTAGTAAATGTGTCTAATAACATCAGGATCGCTCCCACTGCCCTGTCTTTTTTTTTTCTAGTCCTTCACTCTCACTTTCCTCATCCAGCTCAAATTAATGGGGAAATCGTCGCTTTCTCGGTCCGAATCGCTCTTGCTGCTGGTGGCCATGATTGTAAACAATGTTCAGATGTGAAGAGCTCTACAACCCGTGACGTCACGCGCACATCGTCTGCTACTTCCGGTACAGGCAAGGCTTTTTTATTAGCGACCAAAAGTTGCAAACTTTATCGTCGATGTTCTCTACTAAATCCTTTCAGCAAAAATATGGCAATATCGCGAAATGATCAAGTATGACACATAGAATGGACCTACTATCCCCGTTTGAATAGGAAAATCTAATTTCAGTAGGCCTTTAACAGTGTGAGTAAGGAACATCACATGGTTACATTTCAACATGTCCCAATAGGAGCAGGAAGGAACCCGGCTTATTTAATTAGGCCCCTTTTGATAAACACATGCATACCATAACTTTTCCACACTGACTTACAATACATAATTTGCTTATGTTGTAAAGTATGTTCCTGTGCATGCCAACATGAATGTAAGAAAACAAGGATACTGGAAAAAAATTAAATGCTCATACACTAATATGAGTACCGCATTTTTCGGAGTATAAGTCGCTCTGGAGTATAAGTCGCACCTGCCGAAAATGCATAATAAAGAAGGAAAAAAACATATATATATATGTCGCAATTTTTGCGGAAATCTTTTTAAAAAACCCAACATCAACAATAGACATTTGAAAGGCTATTTAATATAACTAAAGAATAGTGAACAATTGGCTGAATAAATGTACGTTATATGAGGCATAAATAATCAACTGAGAAGGTGCCTGGTATGTTAACGTAACATATTATGGTAAGAGTCATTCAAATAACTATAGAACATGCTATACCTTTACCAAACAATCTGTCTCTCCTAATGACTAAATCCCATGAAATCTTATACAGTACGTCTAGTCTCTTACGCCAGTGGTTCTCAAATGGGGGTATGCGTACCCCTGGGGGTACTTGAAGGTATGCCAAGGGGTATGTGAGATTTAAAAAAAAATATTCTACAAATAGCAAGAATTCAAAACTCCTTCATAAATCTATTTATTGAATAATACTTCAACAAAATATGAATGTAAGTTCATAAACTGTGAAAAGAAATGCAAAAATGCAATATTCAGTGTTGACAGCTAGATTTTTTGTAGACATGTTCCATAAATATTGATGTTAAAGATTTCTTTTTTTGTGAACAAATGTTTAGAATTAAGTTCATGAATCCAGATGGATCTCTATTACAATCCCCAAAGAGGGCACTTTAAGTTGATGAGTACTTCTATGTGTAGAAATCTGTATTTATAATTGAATCACTTGTTTATTTTTTTAAAAGTTTTTAGTTATTTTTATTTAAATTTTTTCCCAAATAGTTCAAGAAAGACCACTACAAATGAGCAATATGTTGCACTGTTATACAATTTAATAAATCAGAAACTGATGACATAGTGCTGTATTTTACTTCTTTATCTCTTTTTTTCAACCAAAAATGTTTTGCTCTGATTAGGGGGTACTTGAATTAAAAAAATGTTCACAGGGGGTACATCACTGAAAAAAGGTTGAGAACCACTTTCTTGTGTGAATGAGCTAAATATTATTATTTGATATTTTACGGTAATGTGTTAATAATTTTTTCTTTTCTTAGTTTATTTCGAACATGACATACATACAACATTATACATCAGGTAATTTCATCATTTCGCAATACACAATACATCATGTCCGAAAAGGAGTAGGAAGAAGCAAAGCTTATTTAATCCTACCCCTTTTCCACTTCAGAGCACCCACAAATAAATACATTGATTCACTGACCTTCTTTACAGCAAAATATCAAAATAGCAAAATGAGTGAGTGGGTAACACAGCAGTTTTGTAACATGTACTTAATTATTTCAGTCATTATTAACATACAAAGATGAAGAATATCTTATTTTCAATAAGTTTGAAAGTGTTTCTCATAATACTTCTTCTTTGTACTTTGTAAGCACTATTAATTTGAACATCCTCTTAAACTGGATCATATCAGTACAATGTTTAACTTCTTTACTTAATCCATTCCATAATTTAATTCCACATGCTGATATGCTAAAGGTTTTAAGTGTTGTACGGGCATACAAATGCTTTAATTTAGATTTTCGTCTAAGGTTATATTTCTCCTCTTTAGTTGAGAACAATTGTTGTACATTCTTTGGTAGCAGGTTATAATTTACTTTGTACATCAATTTAGCTGTTTGCAATTTTATCAAGTCATAACACATAAATCGCTCCTGAGTATAAGTCGCTTCCCCGGCCAAACTATGAACAAAACTGCGACTTATGGTCAGAAAAATACGGTATAAAAAACTAACAGTGAATTGCTAGGGCAATTAAGAAAATAAAAATGTTAACATATAATAAAAATATAAAGAGCGTAAATGACATGAAAATAGGTGGAATTAATGACAAATATACAAAATAAAATAAGTTAAATTTTAATTTTAGGCAATATAGTATACTGGAGTAAAATATTTCCATGAAATATAATAGCATAATCCACACAATCACAAGTTGTTTTCATTAGACATTTTACAGACTATATTGCACCAAGTAAACAATACACTTAATTTAAAGAGTTGCAACAATCCTGACAAACAGCATTAATTCCAATTGGATTATTTACACAACACTCCCAGTCGGTCTTGCTTGCACAAAGAGCAGCTCTATGCTGAGCATTCTCATTCCCACCAATAGTACTAAAATAAATAATTTGACAACAAACAGTCCATTCAAAATGGATAGGAGGCAAAATGCAACACAGTCTGACTACTAGCAAGCAGCCCTGAGCGGTTGCGTGCCTGCCTCACACTCCTTCACCCACTCAAACTGACGTTTGTCGGCGCGCCGTCACGCACAGCCCGGGAACGCACGCACACTCCACTGCGTGCGCGCAAAAAAAGAAACCCAAACCCAAACCCACCTGATCCACGCGCACGAGTACAAAACAACAACAAAAACACAGCGAAGTGAATGCATCACTTTGATGCAACATTGTCACAGTCGCACTTACCGTGGTGGCGCAAGGCACTGCTCCTCATCCTCCGCTCGGGAGAGGTAGGAGAGCATGCGCCGTGGCGCGTCCACGCTCCCCGCACTGAAGGCAGCATTTGCCTGTGAAGCATCTGTCCCGCTGTCACGACAAGCGGTGAGTTCGCACGCGATGCTGTGTAAATCGCCCAAATGACTCCTTCTATGTGCCAGCGCGCCGCTTGATTGGAGCGCTTCTCCGCCATGTTGGAACCCCGCGCCCGTAGACCCAACACGTGACGATATCAGCCCCCCCCCCCAAAAAAAAATGACAGCGCCACTGTTATAAACACTCTTGTGGTTTACTTTTCTTTGTTTTTGCACCTGGTTAGGAAAGAACGCGCCTCTACCTCGGCCACAGGGAGGAGTGTATACTTTGAGTGTGTTCTAACACGTCAACATACATTTTAAAAAATGAACAATTTTGATCCCGGTTCAGCGCGGCCGTCCCTGTATACAAAGGTGAAGCATTCACATAGGAGCCCAGGCTGACTTCAGATCAGTATCCAATGAACCCCGCCCCTTTTGGAACAGTACCTACGTCCATTTCTTGATTGACAGCCGTGATAAGCCAATCGCGATTCGAGTATGCGCCTCGTGGCCAATAGTTAACACCCGACACTTTCTACTACAACTTTTTCCTCGGGAGAGCAAAAAAGGCGAACACACACAACCGTGGCGGCTTGCACTTTACATTCCTACCCTCAGACTTGGAAACCATGCGAGCCAAGTGGGAGGACATCGGAGATGCTGTGAAATCACTTTTCGTTGGATACTGGGTCATACTTAATGCTCGTTCCGTGGGTGTCCTCGGCCAAGAGGGTGAGTAACACATAGTTCTCGCTAATTAGTGTCTGGACACCTTTTTGGATGCTCGCTAACCGAACTGACATGACATCAAAAACATTGTTTTTTAAATTCTATTAAACATTGTTATAATTAAACTTATGTTGCTGGTCGAAATGACAATGCCTTTTTTGTGTTTATATATGCTTTACTATGTATTACACCTTTTACGTGCTCAAGGCTATAACGTTTTCTAATGCAGTGGTTCTCAAATGGGGGTACGCGTACCCCTGGGGGTACTTGAAGGTATGCCAAGGGGTACGTGATATTTAAAAAAAATATTCTAAAAATAGCAACAATTTAAAAATACTTTATGAATATATTTATTAAATAATACTTCAACAAAATATGAATGTAAGTTCATAAACTGTGAAAAGAAATGCAACGATGCATTATTCAGTGTTGACAGCTAGATTTTTTGTGGACATGTTCCATAAAAATTGATGTTAAATATTTCTTTTTTTGTGAAGAAATGTTTAGAATTAAGTTCATGAATCCAGATGGATCTCTATTACAATATCTAGAGATATCTACTTCTATGTGTAGAAATCTTAATTTATAATTGAATTACCGTACTTCCTTGAATTGCCGCCGGGCATGTAATATGCGCCTGCCTTGAATTACTGCCGGGTCAAGCTCGCTCCCCAAATTTATTAGCGCATGCTTACATTTACGCCGGGGCCAAATTTGGGACGTCACGAGTGACGCTTCCCCTGTCGTCTTTTTCAAAATGGCGGAGGATTTAAACATTTTTTTTACAATGTGTAAACCAGGGCTCTTGTTCCACAGCCATACAGATCACACTGATGGTTGTGATATAAAACATCTTTAACATTCTTACTAATATGCGCCACACTCTGTGAACCCACACCAAATAAGAATGACAAACACATTTCGACAGAACATCGGTTCTGTAACACATTATAAATGCAACATAACACTTACCCAGAATGCCAAGCATCTATGACTCTTGGCTATATTATACACCCCGCTAGCACCAACCCCCCCCCCCCCCCTCTTCGTGCGTCGGTTGAGGTGGGCGGGGTTGGGGGTGCGTGTATAACATAGCCAAGAGTCATGGATGCATGGCATTCTGGGTAAGTCTTATGTTGCGTTTATAATGTGTTACAGAGCCGATGTTCTCCCGAAATGTGTTTGGTGTGGGTTCACAGAGTGTGGCGCATATTAGTAAGAGTGTTAAAGTTGTTTATATCACAACCATCAGTGTAAAAGGTATGGTTGTTGACCAAGTATGCATTGCAATCTCGTATGAGAAGCAGCGAAATGCATGCGTCCGGCCGGCACGCAGATGGCATGGTGTAAAGGTGGGCGCGATGACATGTTGTAGAGCAGTGATCCCCAACCCCTGGGCCGTGGCTGCAGAATTTTTTTTTTTTTTTTTTTTTTTTAACGCACTCAATTTTTTACTGCATGCCTTTGGTAAGCGCAGGGGTGAGAAGAGGTTTTAAAATTATTAGCGCCTGCTTACTTTTACCGCATGCCTTGAATAAGCGCAGGAGTGAGAAAAGGTTGTAAATTAATTAGCGCCCCGGAGGCTATTCAAGGAAAGACAGTACTTGTTTATTTTTCAACAAGTTTTTAGGTATTTTTATATCTTTTTTTACAAATAGTTCAAGAAAGACCACTACAAATTAGCAATATTTTGCACTGTTACACAATTTAATAAATCAGAAACAGATGACACAGTGCTGTATTTTACTTCTTCATCTCTTTTTTTCAACCAAAAATGCTTTGCTCTGATTAGGGGGTACTTGAATTTAAAAAAAAATCACAGGGGGTACATCACTGAAAAAAGCTTGAGAACCACTGTTCTAATGAAGAGTTCATTACGTGTGACACATTCTTTACATACCCTTCCCACCATGTTTACCTGCAGGTATCAGTTTACCTTTCCCACAGGTCTCCCAAGCAGTCAACCCCATATATCACATGAATAAGCAATACATCAATTTTACTCAGTACTGAAGGGTGCAATCATTGTCTGCCTCTCTGTGGAGTTGGACTTCTCACATCAGCTGATGATTAACTCCACAGTCACTTTGTAATGGCTGGAAAACATGCAAATAACTTTGGCGGGGACACATCCACAATATGGAACAATAGAAATGTTCTCCCCCTCAAGTGTTCAAGACAGGATCATGCAATGGAGGGGTAGGCACCACAGGTGAGCATCCCTGTGTGGACCTGTGAAGTCCTGCCAGTAAGTGGAAAACACAGATTTGGGATGCAAAATAATCCCCTAAAAAGGTCAGATCAAGATGAAATAAACAAATGCTTTTGGATGAAAGTGCATGGGGTGATCATTTTGCAGACCACCCCAGCCCAACACATTGTTAACCTTTCACTGTAAAGTGACAGATCCATGCGTGGTTGCCCATGGTTACTGTATGTCACTGTGGCATGTCCAGGAAATCCTTAGGGGGCTCCGAGGAGGTGCAATAACAGTGAAAGAGCATTGTAGAAGTTTGGGTGAGGGTGTTTAGTTTGAGCACACAAGGTTTTCCTGCGCTTTGGGCTCAGCAAATCTTCAGCGGCCTTATATGGAAGACAAGAACTACAAGGATGAAACTCAGATCAGATGGTGACCGGGTCATTTTTAAAGCTTTTGACAATTCCTGGACCACCTCACTACTTACTGCCGCCCCCACAACACTTATTGCTGGGAATTTACTCTTTTGTTTACTGTCAAGTCAGATAATCTAAATATTAGTGTTCTAGTCTGGTCCAAGTGTTCGTCACCTTAACCACAAGTTAGATGTTATGAATCAGAGTGAAAATAATATGAAAGAGAATTATGTCATATTGTGTGTATGGGGATGTTAAAAATAAACTTCCTGTATATGTTGTGATAATTTTCCGCCTAGACAGTTCGTACAAACAAACTATGTTTCACAGTAGGCGTGTATTAGTCATATATCCTGTACAGGAAGGGTCAGCAAGGCAGAAGTAGGAGACAACAATATAACCTTTCACTTCTCATTGTCCAGAACAGTAGTTTTCAAACTTTTTTCACCAAGTACCACCTCAGAAAACACTTGGCTCTTCAAGTACCACCATAATGACCAACATTAAAATACAGTTGCGTAGTATGCCTTGGTATTCATTAAAACAAGGCAGAGGTTTTATTCAACAAGTATATTTAGTTTTTTGGCCACTGTAACATTACACACATTTTAAACAGTAACACTGTCTTTGAAAATAGGAAAATAAAACACTGTACTTTAATAATGTATCAAATATTCGGCGTACCACTAGATAGAGCCCACGTACCACTAGTGGTACCACAGTTTGAGGATCCCCTTGTCTAGAACATATCAGTAAAAAGGGAACATATTTTGGGAAAAGAAGAAAAACAATATTTATACTCCAGCCACAAATTTTTTAAACAGAGTTTTGGCTAGTTTTAATTTAACTTAAAAATACAGACAGCTACATAATTTCCTTTTGAAATGAATTTTAAAAGTATACTACTGAGTAGTGAAAAACTAAATAGGCTGCTTAGGCTGCTGGCCCCGCGACTTGACTTCGGATAAGCGGAAGAAGATGGACGGATGGATGGATAAACCAAATATTGACAGTTGTGGCCAAATGCTAATATATTTTAATAATTATATTACTTACTCTGATAGATATATAGATATACTAACTTGTACAGCTAGACTTATATATTTAATCATTTATGATTTGATACATTTTGTACATACTACAAAGTAAGCTAAAACCAGTCAACTGTAAGCCAACATATGCTAAGCTATTTGATGAAAACATTTTCTTCATCTACTGTAGCTTTTGTGTTGTAGGTGACAAAGCAAATAGTGATTAGCGTAATAATATATTTTATTAATAATACATCAACATTTTTGTAATAGGTTGAAAAAAAGAGCTGCAGGCCAACAATGGACCCCAGGCTGCAATTTGGACGCCCTAGCACTACACCTCAATTGCACGTTTTTCATGAGGAGAATAAAGATAACGTCTGGCCTGGTGGGATACGTTGTGGTCGACTTCATCCAGGCCTTTCTACTTTTCCACTCGGTAATATAATCGTTTGTCAACAGTTTTCCGTGTATGGTTTCAGGTAATGGCTGTGGACATACACTATTTGGACCAGAATCAGGCACCTTGGCCTCTCAGAACTACCCAGGCACTTACCCGAGTAACACTTGGTGCCAGTGGAAGCTTCGTGTGCCAGAAGGGCGGACGCTGCTACTCTTTTTTGGGGATTTCAACATTGAGAGTAGTACAGGCTGCAATAATGGCTCTCTCATCATCGTAGATAAAAGTGGATTGCCTTACCTAGGTAATCATATTTACTTCCATGTAAATCCATGTTTTAACCTCTCTTTTTTTATCTCAGCAGTTTCAGGTGCTAATGGTGACACTCCTCACAACAATAGAGACAAGGCATACCAATCTGTTGACACACTGATGTTACAGCTAACTCCCAACACATGAAGTCGTGTCCCGGGGGCATACCGAATTTGGTTTATGTCAAAAATAACAATTGAGAAATTGATGATAAATGCACTGCACTGTTACATTGCCAAAGGTGTTTGTTAATGGATTCCATACTAGCTGAATCATGATTTTAATGCGCTTGTCTCTCTGTTGGGTTAATGTTCCTACAAGCAATGACAGTCGAAGCTATGCCACTTTTTACTATTAATGCGTTATGGTACACAAAGTATGTGAATAGTGTGAGCCGACACCACTTAATTTACTGATGGATTTTTTTGTAACGTAAAAGTACCATTGTTAGAAAATGTGTATTTCGATGCTACACTATATTAAAATGAGAATCCTGTGTAATCCCTAAAATCAAATAGGAGTGGGTAAGCCAGGACACCATTTTTTTTGTTTTATATTCATTTGTGAAAATCAGTGGGGAATATCTAAAAATGCATTGTTTCTTGATCCCAGTAAACATGATGCCATGGGAAAAAATCTCGATCTGATGAGATTCAAGCGCCTGAACATTTCACATGCGATGTATAGCCCCACATATGCATAGCAAATTACCACATAAAAGGATTGATGATTTGACAAGTTAGTTGTCCTGGGTTTTGCTAGAATGTGGCCAAGAGGTACTTTATGGTTTTGACTTGAGGGGCACACGTAGCTCTAGTTTAGAATATTTCAAAGGCTTGGAAGCCAATATTCACAACTGAATGTGAAAGAGTGGATCCATACACTCTTAGGAAGAAATGCTTAAATTTAAAAGATTCAACATCCCCAAAGTGGATGGTGATTTAATTACTTCCTTCTACACTTGCAAGGAGTTCAAGAAATACAAAAGTATGGAGGCACATAATTTATTTACATTGGGTTGGGTTCACAAATTAACCATGAAAGACAATGTTGGACTCTGTCACGCCTGGGTAAATATTGTACGTATTCTATGGACATTGATTGATGCTGTGCAGTCGTAGTTATCGGTGTTGTCAAGCAATTTGCTTTAAATATTGAAATGATGATAAAACATTCTAAACAGGTAATAGGTTACAAAAGCTCCTCTTGGCTGCTGACCTATGACTAATACGCATGGTGTTGGCCTAAAAAAGGTTTTCCCAGCTTTACAATACTTAGGATAGAAATTTATAAAGCAATTAAGTAGACATACAAACACAGTACATATTAAATAACATGCTAAAAAAATGCTAAATAAAAATCCTCAAACGTAACAGTATCATTAATAATATCAATAATTTTTTGTTTTTAATCCAAAATGGTGTTCTTTAAAAAAAAAAGTTTTAAATCGATTTTCTAAATTACGAATCAATTTAGAATCAGAATGAACAAAAATCGCAATTTGGATGTGAATGGATTTTTGAGCACCCCTTATATGTAAAAATACAAAATATTAGCTTTTGCAGTTGCTTTACTGTTGCAAGTCAAATATTCTGCAGTTGTTTCAAAAGTGTGGAGTTAATGTTTCATCTCAAAATACAGTGTTATTTCTATGCCATCTAGGTCAGAGGTAAGGGCCGTGACATGTGGAATATGTAATTAATACTCATCTATTTTTTTTGCTGAACATTGCACTATTTGCACTTAACACCACATGAAACCCATTTACCAATCACAGAATGCTGGAAAACTGCTAACATGTCAGCATATTGAGAATAAGAAAAGCATATGAATTAATGAACATACTTTTACAGGCAAGGAAAGGCAGTTTTATCTATTGCGCACAATTAATAAACAAAGCAATTCAAAGTACCCTACAGAAAATAAAACAAGGAAAAATAATTACAATTAAAATTAGAAAATATAATTATAAATAATACAAAATCAATTACATGATGTAGATAAAATACTTCCAGATGTCATATGCACAATTAAATAAGTATATTCAGCCGGGATTTAAACATTGCCAATGTTGAGGCCCGTCTCACATCTTTAGGAAGACTATTCCTGATTTTAGGAGCATACAACTGAAAAGCAGTTTCACCATGTTGGTCATGACTCTGGGCACTGACTCTGGGCACAAGCAGGAGACCACTCCCTGAGGTTTTCAGAACTCGAGATGGTTCATATAGTTATAACATGCCACAGATGTACTTTAGCACAAGACCATGAAAAGACTTGTACACAAGCAGATCTGTTTTAAAGTCTATTCTCTGACAACAGGAAGCCAGTGAGTGACCTAAGCACTGGACTAATATGGTCGTACTTCCTGGTTCTAGTCAGGACTCGAGTTGCAGCATTTTGGATGTACTGCAGCTGCTGTACTGCAGTTTATTTTTACATTCATACTAGGGCTGGGTGATATATCGATATACTCAATATTTGCTTTTAGCTGCGGGCATTACACTGCATGCGTGTCCGACGCTTCCTTGTCTCTCTTTCTCACAGAGACGTAAAACAAGCGCACCTTACACACGTCACGTGTGCAACGTCACACGCTCGATCGAAGCAGAGAGGTAGCGATTTGGTAACGATAGCTGTAATGCTAACGGTGCGGTGGTAAGGCGAGAGATAGAAGGTGCGAATCTGGTAACTAATGGAGGAGAGATTAATTCCCAAGAAAAACAGCATGGGATCCATCGTCTGGCGGTGTTTCGGCTTCGAGGTGAAATATCTATGCGGCAAAAGCGTTGTTACAAAAAGTAGCAGCACTGTTAATGTGGCATCATTTGAAAAGTCACCTGATATAGAATGAGGAGTGCTTGAAACTCAGCATGTCAACATCTCTGGCCGGTGCCACACCAAAACAGAATACCCAAGCAACTAGTTCCAGATCAACACCGTATGAAAAAAAAAAATCAAAAACAGGAGATAACGTCCGCAGTAACCTACCACATAGCGAAGGACATACACTGTTTGATTTCCTATTATGCAGCTCATTTTTATTTGATAGTTATTGAAATATCTAGTGACAGCATGCACAAAAGTGCACGTTATTTGCTTTTTTTTTTAACTATTGTAGTGGTATTCTGTACAAAAAGTACACTTTAATTTAGTGTTGTTTTTATAAGTCATCTTGGTGAAATTCACAAAAGTGCACTATTAGCTTGTTCTAAAATGTCTCTGACAATCTTGCACTTTGTTTTGAAAATGACATGAATGTTTGTGCCACTGATTAATAACTGTTTGATGAATACAGTTTTGGTAAATTGACTTAGTTGTAATTTCCCTCTCTGCATGAAAGTTTAAAATGAACATACTGTATATTAATGCAGTATGAACAACAATCATCATATTGGTGTGATTATATGCATCAAGTGTTCATTCAAGGCTAAGGCAAAGAAACAAAATATATATCGTGTATCGTGACATGGCATAAAAATATCGATATATTAATAAAAGGCCATATCGCCCAGCCCTAATTCATACAGACATTAACAAAACAGTCATTATAACCTTGATGGTGTTCAGATGGTTCCACTCGACAAGAGCGCCACACAGCAGCAACCTCTCTCTCTGTTTTTTGTTTCAACATCGTTTTTCCCATTTATGATGGACTGTCTCAGGAACTCTGTAATAGCCTTTACAAAAACCCTTATTGGAAATATTTCCACACGCTAGAACAGTGCACTGTTTGGCGCCCCCCCCAGCAATAGTTACAAATCTTGTTTTTTTTGGCAAATGCAAAACTAAATGATGGCATAAACAATCACAATCCAAGGAACATTTTGTAAGAATATAAAATACAGTAGTCATAATGAAATCCAGACTGATTTAACAAAAACTGCAGTTAGAAAATGGAATAGGCTTGTGTAGGAGCCTTGAAGCAAATACAAATTCATACTGCTATTTTTACATGTATATCTGCATCTTTACAGGTCCAGTTTGTGGGAAGCTTAATGCGTCACAGATGAATATGACACTTCCGAGCAACGAAGTAACAATAACATTCAAGACCATGTCTCATCGGTCTGGACGAGGGTTCCTACTGTCTTATGCCACAGACGTATATCCAGGTATGGTTTCATGTAACTATTATTGCAACCAGTTTGTCTTGCTGGTATCATCATATCCCACTTGGTGTCATTGGATTCATAGCAATTATTTGTATATATTGAGTAATTCTACAGTTGTATTTGAAGCATGTTGCATTTTTTAATATACTTGATATCAATATGGCCCAAAATGTATTTACTGTAAAAAAAAGTGACAATTTGATTATCTCTCAACAGAAGATGGTAGGTGGGATACATTATGTTCGTCAATGTCTAGTTACAATAGTATTACGTTATGTTATCATAGATTATATATAAGGAAAATGTGGGTGATAAAATTTGACACGTATGTGGTTTGGAGGGTGACCCTTATATTTTACTGCCATAAAACATCAGTCTGTGTGTGAATTTTGTGTGCATGTAGTTTGTGGATGTGTGAGTCATGTCTTATTGGCATGCACCCTCGGTCGCTATATTTGCTTCGGCGTGTTTGCTGGGAAAGCAAGACTTCCCTCAGGCTGAATGAAGGGAGGCCTCCAGCTTCTGTTCAATGTTGTTCAATGAGGTTTGATTCTTTTCCTTTGCCGTCATCAACACAAGGACTAACAATCACCTCATTTGGGTGCTCCCTGTACAAAAGCAATATGATACGCGACTACATATATAGTATAGGGAATGTTTTTTACCAGTCCATGCTTCGTCTGATTGGATGAGGCCCTTTGACTGTACAATATGTATCACAGTTTCCTGTTTTCTTCTAACTGGTTTGTGACATCTTCCCGGGTCTGGAGTTGAGCCTGTGTCTGCACGCACAAACCGCCGTTTGTTAGCTGAGATCACACAAGAACCAGTCGCCGTGCTCGTGAAATATGACAGAGTCAGCACAAAACAAAGACCTTGCTCATCTCAACACTGGCGGCCACTCATCCCCGAATATAGCAACACTTGGACACCACTCATACACAGCCTGTGTTGTAAAGATGGAGGAGGGGCGGCTCATTATGTAAGCCCTTAAATTGCCATGCCTTCCTTTAATTTTCTCTGTCTACATTAATGTTGCAGATATCATCTCTTGTTTACAACGGGGGTCTCATTTTAGCTCACTACAGTTGAGGTTGGTGAATGGCCTCTTACGTTTGTCATCGTTGGAGTGTTTGTAGAAAGCATGACTAACTGCTCACATATCAGTCTTTTATTTCCTTAGTGTTTACTGTCCAGCCGGGTGTAAGAATGTGGCGGGTGACGTTTGGGGAGGTCCTGATCATGGATATAGAGATGTAAGTAAACACCATTTAAAAGACATTACACATTTCAAGGTTTTAAACATACTGTATATTCTATCGAATTTACACCACAACCATGTATTGTCCATCCATCCATCCATCCATTTTCTGCCGCTTATTCCCTTTGGGGTCGCGGTGCCTATCTCGGTGAGGTCTAAAACAATAGCAATTCTTTTAATTATGCATTGAATCTTTGGGCATTTCAATAAACTTTAGGCTTCTTTGCAACGGCACTGTATGACTTTTACGTTGTATAGGTCTCCTTTGAAAAACAGGTGAAATTGAGAGGCGGTGTGTCAATGTGTTGGAGTTCATGTGTTGTTTTTTTTTGTAAATGTTTGCTATTTTGTGTTGTATTATTTTCTATGGAAGTAGATGTCTTTTTCGAAGCTGTCATTTGACTGTTTTAGTAGTTTAGTAGTCAGTCATTTGTTGTTTTTCCTTTAAACAATGTTGCCCACCATTCACAATCCTTATGTGAGACAAGAACACATGTTTTTTCATATGCATTCTAATTTGTAATATTTAGCTTATACTCCACGGCCTAATAATGTAGCTATTGAGATTAATCTGTTTCGCCCATAAAGCCCTCCAAAAACAACCAATACTCCATTTAAATGTGATGACGTGCATATTAACCAAGTATTACCGCAGATGATCTACTTTTAGCTGCGCCTTGATCATAGAGTGGTAACTAGTTTACGCATACTGAGCCGGTGAGCTGCTGCATCGCCTTTGAGTTGATAAAAGTTAATTCTAGATTAGAAAAAATGCCTCATATTTGTATATAATAGAAAATTGTGGCCATTAACCAAGAAGTCCGTCAACTGTGAAATTAAATTTAGTTTTGGAGATATCCCGACGATCGACACGAAAAGACGCTTATTTGTGTCATTTTTTTTTTACTTATTGAAGATATGCGGAATTTATCATTTAAAGGGAAAACGCAAGTCTTGAGAACTGACATTGTACAGCAAGTGATTATGCTAATATTTGTATCTTATTAATTTTCGTTGTTCGTATTTGTTGATTGCTTCTACATGAAGCTTTGTGTTTGCATCTACTTTTTCGAAATGTTGCCTATCGTTCACAATCATTATGATACATATATTAGACATGACGAAGAATGTTTATTTTTTTAATGCATTCTAAAGAATAAATAATTGCGATCAAAAGTCTGCTTACAATAGAGCCTGTGAGCCACTCTATTTTCCCTATAAAGCCCTTAAAAACATCCGAACATCTCCATTAAGGTTTTATATACAGTACATACTGTAAGTATATACTCTATTAAAAGTAGTAACAGGCACATTTCTAATAAAATGTATCATTCACGTATGTTGATCATTTTAAGCATATGCGGCGCATTAATTTCAAAAACGCATCAAAACGTTTGCTTTTTTTAACAACGTAACTGATTTCTGCTCACTGCAGACTTTGAGAGCCAACAAACAAAACATTACTTACTGTACAATAAATGCTGTCATTAGGATGCGGACTGCTATAATGTTTATATAATCCCATTTAGATGAAGAATGATTTATAATCCTTGCGAAGAAAGGCGGTTTGCAACTAAGCCTCTTTCTGTGTCGTTCTCGTCATTTCCGGGCATACATTTGCACCAACTTGTTGGAATACGTCTTTATCCTTCTACTATCCAGGTGAAAGGCATGATTTATGATCTACAAGGTTTGACGAGCAAGGAATCAAGGAAGCAGCTCATCAGTCGATCATTTAAACATTGGCACACAAGCTTGTGATCACGGCGCCGCTATAAAAAGTTTATCTGCGTTTAGCACTGAAAATAACAATATCACTATTACTTGGTTAATATTCAATAACAAAATGTTAATGAGGTATTGTTGGCGCTTTATAGATGGTTATTTATTGGGTTTTATGGCCGAAATAGAGAACCTCCCATTGGGTCCGAGCTAAGCTTATTTTTATTCAGGCAAAGCAAGTTTATTTATAAAGCACAATTCCTACACAAGGCAATTAAAGTGCTTTACAGAAAATTAAAAGAATGCAAAAAATTTAATATTTCAAATTAAAATTAGAAAATCCGATCATAAAAACAGTCAGAATCAATTAAAATTAAAATCAATCAAAAAGTGTATATAAAATAATTTCAATTGTCATATGCACAATTAAATAAAAGGGTTTTCAGCCTGGATATGAACATTACCAACGTTGAGGCCTGTCTCACATCTTCAAGAAGACCATTCCAAATTTTAGGTGCATGAAATTGAAACAGTTTCACCATGTCCTGACTCTAGGCACCAGCAGGAGACCACTCCCTGAGGTTCTCAGAGCTTGAGATGGTTCTAACATGTCAGAGATGTACTTTGGCACATGACCATGAAAATACTGTACACAAGCAGAGCTATGTTTAGGTTTATTTACGAGTTAGAATGCATTAAAAAAAAAAAAAAAACATCTGTTGTCATGTCTTTCATAATGATTGTGAGCGATAGGCAAACTTCCAAAAAAGTACAGTTCCCCTTTAAGGACTACTGAAAAAAATGAGCAGTTAACTAAATCTGGTGCACCCATCGATGCCTTGTGAATAATGTATGGCGCAACCTGTCCATAAACTCATTTTAAAAAACTAAGCAGTGCAGTTGGCTCCTCAAAATGGTAAATCCTGATTGATTTTTCATTACAGGGTCTGAAGGGGGTTATTGTAATAGCTACACAAATAATGTGACGTCATGCTAACCAGTGAGGTTGTGTGTGATTTGCAAATTATAAAAAGGAAAAACAACACAGTGCACAGCTCTTGCTATTGTATAAGAAGTTGTGTCATATGCCGTACATATTTAGCATCAAAAATAAATTATGAATGCCCAGTGGAATATGTTTTGGTTGTCTACCACCATCCATTTTCAGTTGCTTGAAATTATTCCATTCCAACGGGTAGAGAAAGTCTTTCCGATAGATATGTAATAAAATGTGTATGGTGAGAACTACACAAGGTTTAATTGATTGATCTCTGCTACAGACGTCAGTCCTGTGTAAGTCTGCTGTGCACGCTGGAGTTACATCCGATAGTCTTGGAGGTCGTGTGAGTGTGAGCCGTGGTAAGAGCCTCACTCTCTACGAATCGACCTTTTCCAATGGAATCCTCTCCAAAACGTTCGTAAGACTTTGCAATTATTTACACTATTTGTGTGTTTATACATTACCAAATTGTTTCCACCGATTTCTGATCTATTAATTTCTTTCCACAGGGGGTCGTTATCAGCGAAGAAGCTGGTGTTCAGCCAAGGTAAAACCTCAATTAGTTCATTTTCATTCCAGCTGAAGTGTGTTACTGTTGACAAATGTTTTCTGACCAGAAAGAGTGGATGTATATTAGGGGTGTAACGGTACGCAACCATTTCGGTTCGGTACTACCTCGGTTTAGAAGTCACGGTTCAGCTAATTTTCAGTACAGTAAGAAAACAACAAAATATACATTTTTGGGTTATTTATTTACCAAATGTGTAAACAATGGCATAATACACACAGGGTCCATTGCCAAGGTTAATGTGGTCAACATATATAAAATAAAAACTTAATAAGATAAGGCTCAGAATGGTTTCTTAACAAAACCTTTCGACATATAAAGTGCTTTTTTTGATTGATTGATTGATTGAGACTTTTGTTAGTAGATTGCACAGTACAGTACATATTCCGTACAATTGACCACTTAATGCAAACACCCAAACAAGTTTTTCAAATTGTTTAAGTCGGGGTCCACGTTCATCAACACCCCCCACCCCCAATCTGGCTAACTTGGCTGCTATATAAATATTTGTTATTGCTTCAGCCCTGCCTGACTCGCCGAGAAGGCTGCTTGAATGCGGTGGTGACGTTTCAAAGGAGTTAGCATGTTTGACGTGTTGGCAGAAGCATAACCTACTGCTGCTGAATAATGTCGGCAAAGCTCCGTCAACCATTGTGATATCGCGCAGCCAAAGTGTTCCCAAACGGAAGATCTTAACGAGGCAGGAGGGTCTTCCAGCTCTGGCTTTTACATGTTGTCTTAGCCCGGTCGCTGCTAGCCTGCCTCGCTCTGCATTGTTTACACAACGTGCTGTGCGCTACCTAATATGTCCGTGTGGAAACTCGTTAGGTACACCTCGGAACCGAATCAAAACCCCCGTACCGAAACGGTTCAATACAAATACACGTACCGTTACACCCCTAATGTATACCAAACATTTCAGGAAATATTGAGCATCGTCTGATATCTATTCTCTCCTTTGATTGCTCAGCAGAATGTAAAAACATCCTGACGGTGTACGGTCTAAACGCCTCATCTTTTTGGGAGAAAGACAGCCAAGAACACACAATGTTCTGGTCTATTAAAAACTTGGATCCCAGACAAGAGGTGCTCTTCTGGGCTGCAGGCAACAGTGACGCTCAACCCTGGGTGGAGCTGGGGCTTACTGATAAAAGTACAATCACAGGTAAAGCGTTTCTTTTATTTTCCTATATATATTTTAAATGGCCTCTTGGCCAGTCAGGTAAAGTGAATGCCTGGACTTGTTTATTTTTGGTCAACATACTTGTACATACAGTTAGGACAAAGGATAGTCACACGGTAGTAACTGGACCGAAAAAAGAAGAAGCTATCAGTGCTGATTTCGATGCTGAGTGAATGCTGCTGACTCAACCAGCTGCAAAAAGTGCTTGGCGGGGATATTGTGCAAGTAACATTCTTGTAAGTCATGTAGCGTCTTAACAGAAGCACAGAGAGTCTGACATTCTTTTTTAAACTTTATTGCCGACCTTACAATCCAACAGCAACTCTCATAGCATTGTTAGCACCGTAGCGCAAGCCTAGCCAGTAGCTACACCAACACAGTACTTACTCAATATGCACCAATGACAGTCACAGCAAGCAAGGCTGTATTCAGGAACACCCAAAATTTTGAGCATTAAACCTTACAACTCAAGTTGTTTTTTGAAAGTTTTCTGTGTCCTGTATGGCTCCAATAATTATGACAATTTATTGTAGATTTGACGTTTTATTTTTGAACGTGTCCCTTAGTTATCATGTAATTTTTCTCACTGAAATATTTGAATTACTAGTCTGTTCAACTTGAATATCAGAAAACTCCATAAAATTTATATGGGCATTGTTTTTTCTTGTTTATTTTATTTAGCATATTTAATACAATTTAATACTGTCTGTGCACAATTTAAGCACCTGCCCCATTTTTTAAATAACTGATTTGAAATGGATATAGGCTCGAATGTAAACTAAACCCATCCTTAGTTAGGACTGAAATTGTTGGAGTAATTGGGACTTTTTAATTAGTTGAATGGGCAAGTTTGAGGTAGAAATGACTACCAGAGTCTGTGTTTAAAGACATTTATTTCAAAACAAGTAAGGGGTTTAGACAACTAACATATTTTTCATTAAAATTTAAAGCACTTTTCAAGTGTATTGTGTCATTTCTAACAAAAAATTGTCCATTTAAATAAATAAATACTTTAACGCAAAGGGTCTTTTAATGAATTGGATGTTTTCAAAATTGTGAGTTTTACATGTGAAGTGAACCAGCCTTTTTCCACTTCTGTCTGTTCAGGAGTAATCACAACTGGAACTAGTGAGAACCACATAGAATCCTACATCCTCTTTTACAGCAAAGACAGAAAAAACTGGAAGGTTTACAAAGATGTTGTCAGCAGAGAAAAAATGGTCTGCTTCTCGCTACATTTGCTGATGTGGTTGCTAAACTGGATAAGTTATCACTTGTAACCTTGTTCTTGTGACTCTAATAAGGTGTTTCAGGCATATGCTGACGGCCACACCAGGGTACTCAACAGCCTATTTCCTCCCACCGTGGCTCGCTTCATTCGGTTGCAACCACAAAGCTGGTTTGGCCGGGCCTCAGCTCAGATCCAGATCCTGGGGTGTCCTGTCAAGATCACACCTAGGTCTCACTCGCCTGAAAGTTAGTATAGTCCCTAAAACCTGGGAATGTTCCTCTTTTGATGACTGAACTTGGTCCTGCTTTTTCTCTGACAGTATCACCTCCCAGCAAAGAAAAGGCGGCGACGCCAAACACGCCTCCCACTTTCACCCAGGGGCCAGTTTTAGTGGAGACAAGACCGAGTGAGTGCGTCTATTTTTACATAGACTAGATCATCAAATGCCGTATCTTTAAAAAGTGAACTGAATCAAGTAGGTTAATTTTTACGTCAACAATGTACTGTATTTCTTAAATCATGTTGATTATAGCTTGCGGCTGATAAAAAAATATGAATTCAGTATCTCATAAAATTTTAAAAACTGTCAACGTTTTGTATTGTAAACTGCTGATTCACACTCTAATCAGCAATTGCTAAAACGGCAAAATTAAACTCTAGGTCAAAATCAAAACAAATAACTTTTTCACGATATTGTAATTCGTTGAATGAGAATATTTATTAAGCTGTATGTGTGTACTTGTTATGCAGAGTCCAGTCAAGCAGTCATCATCGCTGTGGGAGTGGTCCTGGGACTGATCATGTGCTTCAGTTGTTTATTGGCTGGAGTCTGGTGGGTGAGAAGGTGAGATAGTTAAATACAACTTACCGCCTCAAATAATGACTATGCGCATTTACATGTATTTACTCAACTGCAGATATTACGTATGGCATTAAATTATAATACAATACTTAGGTTTTTGTTCTTGATTAAACAAAAATATTGTCTTGCATTACATATGTATTGTAAAAACTAATAACCAATTTAAGGTTTATGCCGTAAATTAATACAAATGATGAAGTTTATATAATTTTTACTAAACCAGTCTGTAAACATTTTACTAAAATATCATTTAGTATGAGTATCCTCAAATTTCCCAATTGAGGGTATTGTGAAAAAATATTGGAAAGTAATATTCTTTATTTGTTCCAACATGTTCATTGAGGTATCAATGTTTTATTTCAATCACAGAAAAAACGTTTTGCAAGCTGTTATCAACGCCAAACAGCCATCCATTTTCTACCGCTTATTCCCTTTTGGGGTTGTGGGGGGCGCTGGCGCCTATCTCAGCTACAATCGGGCGGAAGGCGGGGACACCCTGGACACGTCGCCACCTCATCACAGGGCCAACACGGATAGACACTTGTATTGTATTCAGCCATTTTAGTATGTATGAAAGAAATGGCTATTAAGTTGTTTCAGTTTGTATTTTTTGTGTCATAACTACCATTTTAACTTTTGGAAACATTTTAGAAATGCCCAAAAGCACAAAGTACAAAAAAATGGATGCTTAAACGGCCAAGAGAAGGTGATGTGGGAAAGCAGGATGAACAATACACGGGTAGACAAAACTAACAAAATGACAAGAAACTAAAATTAACAGCAAAGCTAGAATATACTGCTATGACGGAACAATGAGTCAGTGGAAGACAAACAAAAGACAATTACTAAAATAATAACTTTACTGTAAAAGATAGAAGGGGGACATTGTCCTGCTCTAGCCACATGTAAGTAAGGCATTAATTACCAAGTGGCTGCAGGTATGCAATTTTGTTCTGCATATCTGGGAAACAGAATGTGATACAAGTTTAGAAAAGCAGGACAACACGAAAAATATAGCCAGTATCTATTGGGATATCCTAAAACCACAGGTTTAATACAAAAGAGGTAGATCTAAGAGTTTCTAATCTATAGCGCGCGGGCCTGATCTGGCTCACCAGCATCCACAATCTGTCGCGCGGGATGTCCCAACTTACAAAAATCAACATGTACAAAACCCAAAACCAGTGAAGTTGGCAAATTGTGTAAATCGTAAATAAAAACAGAATACAATGATTTGCAAATCCTTTTCAGCTTATATTCAATAAATACACTGCAAAGACAATATATTTAATGTTCGAACTGAGAAACTTTTTTTTTTTTAAATAATCATTAATTTATATATATACATATAAAAATATATATACACACACATATATATATATATATATATATATATATATGTAAATTTAAATATATATGTGTGTATTCTGTGTTATACGTCTTATGTTGCACGATTGCGCCAGGTAAAATTCCTAGTTTGTGAACCCGTTCTCAAACAATGGCAATTGTTTGAGAACGATCGGCTCCATCAATTCTGAGGGAACATTTTTAAAGCAAAATCTATTAAGTCGCCGCCATGTTTCCCGAGCCGAAGGGCTCTAGTGCGCATGTAAGTAAGCAGTTGCCTAAAATGCATTAATAAATGAGGTTTTTTTGGTAATTAAAATGTTTTATTGTATTATTAACCGTCTGGAATTTTACTGCATTCTATCATTATGCCGTTTATCGTTACATCCCTAGTCCATTAACAAATAAAAAGTCAAGGGCGGTCAAGGCACGTTCTTGCCGTCGATGCTGGTCAATTTTGTTAAGGCATTACGGCAAGTGACAAGGGCGGACGCAGCACTTGCTGCAGTTGCGTGGTTAAATTCATGCCCTGCAAATAGTTAGCCCATCCCTTGGCCAAATTATTTTAACCCAGTGTGGTCCCCGAGTCAAAAAGTTTGCGGACTCTTGGTGTACATATACATTTTTTATTTTATTTTTTTCAGCTGGGTTCTTTGTTTAGTAACCCAAGTACACATTCCGAGGATACACACTCCAGTACAGTAGGTGGCAGTATGCACTTAACGTTGATTGCGACCCACTATAAAAAAAAAGAAGAACAAATACAATTTCAAATAAGAGGGAGGCAACAATGATTAAAAAAAAAAGATCAGGAAGTGGAAACATGGAGCATAACAATTAGACCAAGGTTGTCTTAGAGGAAAATCTATTCCCACGTGGGCCAGACTAGTAAAATCATGGCATAATAACTTTAAAATAATGACAACTTCAGATTGGTTTGTTTGTCTTACTTTGGCCAAAAATAGAACAATAACATTCTGAAAATTTACACATTACAAATAATCCTCTTGGCTAAACACTTCAGGTTAGTTGAAAATTCTGAGGGAAAAAAATGTGCAGTTTCAAAAACACTTTGAAGAACACCATGAACTTAGACATTATCTCTGTGCTTTTACAAAGCCATTCAACTTTAAACACTTCCTGTTTTGAATTTTTATGTTGGCAGTTCAGCATTAAAAACGTTTGGAAAAGCAATTGTTTCCGCAAACTGTCACATTAGTGAAATCTGCATACTGCCACAGCACATTATCATCATTCCAATATTGCAACTATAAACAAAACACTTATCAAAATGACACTATAGCCGAAATCCAGGTAACATACTTACATATGTAACCAATGTGAACATGTCAGACTAAAGTATGAAATAAAACAGAACAAACACAACAAGTGTTGAAACACAAACATTTTACAAAGTTTTGGATCAAATGGACTGAGTTGAAATTCCTGTAATTGAATCTTGCTTGTCAAACATTTTAATGTGTGATGTTTTCCATGCAGGAAAAAGTCATCCAAAATGAAGAATTGTGTACCAACAAGTAAGTGGATTTTTCTCTGACTTGATGTCTTTTTGTTTGTGGTTTTAACAAGTTGTAATGTGTTGTGTGTTTAACAGGTTGTCAGAGTTTCCAGGTTAAAAGTCTCGCCTGCTCTTCATCAGCGCTCATCGCTTACCCTCTAGAAAGAAATATCCATGACCAGCTACCAAGCCCTCCTCTCCATGGTGAGAATTGTATCAGTGACATGCAGCTCATCCCCATTTGATGCTTATTTAGTACTTTTTAGTTGCCCATTCAGATTTTACTGGCCTTCTTTGTTTTTCCCCTGGACTGTCATGGCGGGCTTCTCAGCTCTCTCCATGGGCTGTCCATTCTTTGCCCATCACCCAGTCACTATACAAACATTCCTGTCTGCCTCCCTGAAAGGGACTCTTTAATTGGACCTCGATAAAAACTGCAGCCGCCTCCTACCAGTCCTTTCTCGGCCTCCCCACCGGCCCCCCTTCTCCCAGAGAGGGGCCCCTTCACTGAGCGCCGCAGTGATAAACAGGACAGAGGGGCTGCGCTAAGACAAAACAGCGTCGGGCGCTGAGTTTCTAATTAAAAGAGGACTGAGGACAGTGTGGCAGTAAAGGAGGTTGCAGGCCACAAACACGTTGAAGAGCAAGAGAACGCGGCTAAAAATACGGCTGTCATCTTACGTGCCAGGGAGACTTCAAATAAAAGTTGTTTTTTTTATATTAAAAGGGGAAAAAATATACTAAAATTTAACAAATTTAATAAAAACTAAAAATATATTTTAACTGTGCCCTATTTTAACATTATTAATTGAAGAAGCACTTTATCAGAAAAATAAATAAACATTATTGGCCGAAATAAACGATATAAAGAATATTAGTTTGGCCAAAGATAATTTTTAATACTATCCTTATATTGTGATAATTCATGTTGATGACACATTCGAGCTGTGTCCCGCAAATTTGACAGCGACAAGCGAACAAAGGAATCCTCAACCACTAGCATTCTCACGGGCTACTTATAAATCACTACTTCTCGCCTCCACGGCAGCAAATAAATGACATTTCTTGCAAGTGAAGCGAATTATATTTATATAGCGCTTTTGCTCTAGTAACTCAAAGAGGTTTACATAGTAAAACCCAATATCTACATCTTTAAGCTACATTGAAACCAGTGTGGGTGGCATTGGCAGCAGGTGGATAGTGTCTTACCCAAGGACTGTGAATAGGATGGTGGAACTAGGAATCGAACCTGAAACCCTCAAGTTGCTGGCACGGCTGCTCTACTAACCGAGCCACGCCGCCCCAAGTAACATTATCACTGGAGAACAAGGAGTAGCTATACACGTTACACTACACAACATAGGAGGATTTGCTAACTACAAGTCAACGTTCTTCAAATAAAAAGGAAGTTGACGGATCGATACAAATATCGACAATAACAATGTGTATCAGTATATGGTTGATACTACAGTAATTATATAGATTTTTTTTTATTTTTGGCAAAAAAAAAAATTCAGTTTTTTTGTTTATAAACTCACAAAATAAGTCTTTCGACATAGGAAGGCTTTAAAGGGGGGCTGCACTTTTTGGGGATGTTTGCCTATCGTTCACAATCCTTATGAGAGGCAAAAAGACAACATTTTTTGTTATGTTTTTGCATTGTAACTTTGCATTGTAAAAATGGTCTTGTTCTACGTGGCTAGCAATGCAGCTAAAAGGAGCAATCCATTCTACCTCTAAATCATTTTAGAAATGCATTCAAAAACCGTCAACAATACTTCATTTACGTTCCGTAAACTGTATAATAACCAAACTGTACCGACTTTGTTATTGTAAGAGCAAACACTGAGGAAATCTTTTTTTCTTGCACGGAACACATCAGCATGTTTCGGTATTAGCCGTAAAAGCTAACTACGGAAAGAGATAAGCTAGCTTCTACGACAGCATGAAATGTGTTTGAGTTTGTAATGCACAACACAATGCAATAAGACACCAATCTGTACTGACTCAAAAAAATGAACAATCATATTACAGTATCTATAAAGTATTCGCCCACATTTCATGTTTTATTTGTACACAGAAAGCCAGAAGAAGAGAAACGGATGTGATGTCATATGTAACCATCCTACAGCTGGGTTGCATATGACATCACATCCATTTATCTTCTTCGTGGCTCAGTTCACACGATGGTCAAGCAACTAGAGCGTAGCATTAAAACAAGAGAGAGTAAATGTAGAGTTTGAGCAGAAAATGTCATATTGCTTTTCTGTTCTTAGGTGTTCCAGTTGTTCAAAAAGAGGGATAGGAAAAAGCTTTCTTAGAGTCCCGAAAGAAGCGGTTCATACAGGAAATAAAGTCAGAAAAAAATGAAAGTGCGTCGAAGGAAATGGCTCTTAAACTATCTCTTTCATTATCTTGTGGAATACAATCGGATCGCTTTTGTCTGCAGCGATCACTTTGTAAAATATTTGTTTGAACATTTTAAAATTTCTGTGATGTAATCTCTACTACATTAGTAGTGTTTGAGAGCAGAACTAAACGTAGGAAAAGGACTATAGGTCATTTAAGTTTGTGTTCTTTTGTGATTGCTATGCTTAAATATAATTACTAAGACCTGGTTGTGAAAATAAACTAAAGTCATTTTAAATCCTAGTAATAAATATTGTGATTGTTGGTCCAAGCTACTATATTTTCATTATCCATTTTCATAACAGAAACTAAAAGCTTAAATTGTTGTTGTGCAGGAAAGCCAAGTGCTTCATTCGACACGGATTACCACATTATAGCGTCTATGGTGATAATTGTTGGCATCAAGAAAATATCCTTAATAGTAATAACAAATTAGATGATTAACTCTCTTGCAGGCTGAATAGCATATACTGAATCTTGATATCGCTAGCAAACATTGCTGAACAACAGCAACATCTATAGCTAAATAATGTGACAAAATGTGAACTTTACACTATAAAAACAAGTGTAGACAGGAATTGCAAATGACAGACTAATATTTGAAGCAGGAAATCAACTGCAAATAAACTTATCTTTTTTGTGATTAGCGTCACGATCACAGAAGTACAGCACTCGTTTTATCCATCAAATACGTTATTTAGCGATGCATGAATAAGTCCAACTTTGTTTTTCACGAAGTCATGCTTAATTTGTGGACCCCTCTAGATATAAATACATGATGTGCCTCCAATTTTTTTCTTCTCTAAATACTGTGAGTGTCGAATGAAGTGAAGTTGTGGTGAGCAGTAAAGTTGTGGTGAGCAGTAACATCTTGGTGATTAGAAATAGTTGAAATCTTTAAAAAAAATTTTTTTAAGAGTGTATAAATCAACTTTATCCAGTTATAAATATTTTAATAATGATCGCTTATATAATCGCCTGTAAACCTGTAAAAATACACCAAATCTGCACTGATGCAGGTAAAAAAACTAGCCTAATGAGGCTCTAGACCAGGGGTCGGGAACCTTTTTGGCTGAGAGAGCCATGAAAGCCAAATATCTTAAAATGTATTTCCGTGAGAGCCGTATAATATTTTTAACACTAAATACAACTGTCAGGTTCAAACACTGATGACATCTATTAAACAGACAAGAAGCAAGGAATTAAAAAGAGACAGGATTCAATTTAGCTCAATGGGGAGAAACGCGCAGACCTGTACCCTTGTACAGTGTCGTCCCACGCTCTGACAAGAGAATTCTACTTGGACTTTCCCTGATTACAACAACTAAATGCATGCATTTTTAAGTAAGACCAACATTTTTAGAGTATAAGTCTCTTATTCATTTTAATAACCTTGTTATTCTGAACTTAACCAATAATATATAAAAATATGTTTTACCATTAATCCGATTTCTTGAACAGGTGCGGTAGAACGGATGGATGGATTAAAATGCATAAGAATGTTTTATATTTTGAACATTATTTTTAACACTGTGATTACCAGCGGAATTATCCATTTCTTATCGTGTTAAGCAACATCAGCTAAGATTTATCCGAGAGCCAGATGCAGTCATCAAAAGAGCCACAACTGACTCCAAAACCATTGGTTCCCTACACCTGCTCTAGACCAGTGGTTCTCAACCTTTTTTCAGTAATGCACCCCCTGTGAAATTTTTTTTAATTCAAGTACCCCCTAATCAGAGCAGAGCATTTTTTGGGTTGAAAAAAAGAGATACAGAAGTAAAATACAGCACTATGTCATCAGTTTCTGATGTATTAAATTGTATAACAGTGCAAAATATTGCTCATTTGTAGTGGTCTTTCTTCAACTATTTGGAAAAAAAGATATCAAAATAACGCGACCCCAAAAGGGAATAAGCGGTAGAATATGGATGGATGGATGGATAAAAACTTGTTGAAAAATAAACAGGTGATTCAATTATAAATACATATTTCTACACATAGAAGTAATCATCAACTTAAAGTGCCCTCTTTGGGGATTGTAATAGAGATCCATCTGGATTCATGAACTCAATTCTAAACATTTCTTCATAAAAAAATAAATCTTTAACATCAAATTTATGGAACATGTCTACAAAAAAATCTAGCTGTCAACACTGAATATTGCATTGTTGTATTTCTTTTCATAGTTTATGAACTTACATTCATATTTTGTTGAAGTATTATTCAGTAAAAATATTTATTAAGGATTTTTGAAATGTTGCTATTTTTAGAATATTTTTGAAAAATCTCACGTACCCCTTGGCATAGCTTCAAGTACCCCCAGGGGTACGCGTACCCCCATTTGAGAACCACTGCTCTAGACCATAGCCTGGAACCCGAAAGTGCCTCGAGGTCATGTGATTCCATCCCAGCTATTATTAACACTACATGTGTTAAATAAATCCATAAAAGGAAGATATAAATGTAAGAAGTAGATGTTGACACGTACAAAGAAAATTGTAACTTTGTTTTCTGTTTTTTTAGACTATGACCAGCCAGTAAAGATGGGCTCTACATTCCGCCCCCCCTCAGACGAAGGCTACACCGTCCCCTTCACGTTCAACCATTACGACTCTCCCCTCAACCTTCCAGAGTACGCCGAGCCACTGCCCCCGGAGCCCGAATATGCGACACCATTCAGTGAGCAGGACAGCAACACACGAGGGCGCGTCATGTTGGCATCGACCGGCAGCATGGGTACGTACGACTGCCCCGCCCACAGGATGCTCCACAACGGCTACTGCACACCCGCCTCCCATGCACACGAGCCACGCCCTGCTACTGTCGGCATATACGCTGAGCCCACGTCATGTGACTCCTTACTGCACCATAAGCCTTTGTGATGGAACACACAGCTCCCTGCGAACCACAGCAGAGCGCCGTGTTCCGTCAATGAAGTACCCCAACCTTGAGGGGATCATACAAAAGTATACAATGTGGACTGAATATTTTCTTTGTCTCATGTCTTTTTTATTGAGTCAATGTTTTGCACTTTCAGAAGCTGTATTACAGACGGATGGAAAACAGCAAATGATGTTGTCATGACAACATATATTTACAACTTGAAAATGTGTTGAGCTACTGTGATACACTGGTGGGTTTAATACTGCAATGGCTACAAGCTACCACCGGGTGGCTCTAGTTAGTTGTAAACGTCTAACAAAAACAGGTAAATTCATAACGGTTATATTATATAAAATGTTATCACACAGAAAAGGCACAATGGCTATGTTTTTGTGGTGATTAGGAGAATAAACACTGATGATTTTGTACCTAACAAAGACATCGAAAGATTGTAGCACCTTAGATTCTGTGCGTTTACAAACCCCAAAACCAGTGAAGTTGCCATTTTGTGTAATTCATAAATAAAATCAGAATAAAATGATTTTCAAATCATTTTCAACCTATATTCTATTGAATAGACTGCAAAAACAAGATGCTTAATGTTCAAACTGGTAAACTTTGTAATTTTTTGCAAATATTAGCTCATTTGGAATTTGATGCCTGCAACATGTTTAAAAAAAGTTGGCACAAGTGGGAAAAAAGACAGAAGGTTGAAGAATGCTCATCAAACACTTATTTGGAAAATCCCACAAGTGAGCGGGCTAATTTGGAACGGGTGGGTTCCATGATTGGGTATAAAACCAAGTTTCATGAAATGCTCAGTCATTCACAAGGTTGGGGCGAGTGTCAACACTTTGTGAACAAATGTGTGAGCCAATTGTTCAGCAGATTAAGAACAACATTTATTAACCAGCTATTGCAAGGAATTTAGGGATTTCACCATCTGTAGTCCGTAATATCATCAAAATGTTCAGAGAATTTGGAGGAATCACTGCACGTGAGCAGCAATACCTATGACCTTCAATCCCTCAGGCAGTGCTGCATCAAAAACATCAGTTTGTAAAAGATATCACCCCGTGGGCTCAGGAACACTTCAGAAAACCACTGTCAGCAACTAAGCACGTGTTACAACGGCGCGGCTTCGTAGTAAAAGAGTGCGTGTCCTAGAATGGCCTGCCTGTAGTCCAGACCTGTCTCCCATTGAAAATGTGTGCCGCATTATGAAGCCTAAAATACAACAACGGAAACCCCGGACTGTTGAACAAAACAATTTCAAGTCCATGATTATTTGCAAAAACGAAATAAGTTTCTCAGTTTGAACATGAAATATCTTGTAATATCAGGCTATTCAATTAAATATAAGTTGAAAAAGAATTGCAAGTCGTTGTATTCTGTTTTTATTTACGATTTACACAACGCGTCAACTTCACTGGTTTTGGGTTTTGTATAAACAAAGGAAGTTTATTATTCATATGAATTGAATTATGTTTTAATACTGGGGATGGTCTTAAATGACTTAGACATGTGAAATGCTCATTTTAAAAGTGAAGTGAAGCTGAAGCTATTAATTATTTTTGCAAATGTACTTACATAGTGGATTGGTAAGCCCATACTTGCTCCATTAACAAAAGGGTTCAACATTCTCCACCGTTTTAGGAACGATCAATGTTTGTACGTCTATGTGTTGGCCCTGCGATGAGGTGGCGACTTGTCCAGTGTGTACGCCGTCTTCCGCCTGAGTGCAGCTGGGATAGGCTTCAGCACAGACCCCCCCACCCTGAGAGGGACAAGCTGTAGAAAATGGACGGTTGAATGGAAATCCCTTTTATAATGTGATTGTTCAGAAAACTGATCAAGGAATGTAAACTTCCTGCTCACAGTTTTAAGTAGAAGGATAGTGTAACCAATTACTGTTGCATCATTACAGTCTGAGTTTTTGGACCTCATTAGCTTGTAAAGTCTGCGATGAGATGGTGACTTGTCCAGTGTGTACCCCCCCCTTCCGTCCGCATGTAGCTGAAATAGGCTCAAGCGCCCCCCACAACCTAGAAGGGAATAAGCGGTAGAAATGGATGGATGGATAGCCTGTAAAGTTTTCCCTAATGAATTGTCCAAGGATGAACCCGTGTTTGGCCTTGAAACATTAATAAATTAACAATGTCATCAATATCAGTTTATATCAATATTAAGCTAGTTTCCAGAAGATGAGCTTGAGAAAAATCTAGAAAAAAGTCAAAGTGCAGTGATGAAAAATGAATGCAAATGTACATTGTCTACAATAAGTGTACACATGTTGTTTGTGAGTGGGTGAGACCCTCTGAAGTGAGGCTGACTGTGCCACACTTAGAAGATCCTCAACTTCAAATATCAGAAAAATATGTTTGTTAGTTTAAACAATAGTGACTCGGATTTCTTCTCCATTGTCGTGTGCGATTCCCTCATTTATACTTCCTTCTTTCGCTACTCCCTCCTCAGCGAAGTAGTGGACCTGACTCTGGTGTCGGTTCCTGGAGGGAGCGTCCTTAAAACGCAGCCCACAGTCCTCGCAGGCATACACCAGCCCCTCCCTGTTCCTGTCTGGGTTCTCGCCGTCAGACTGCGGCTTGCTAGCGCCGAGCAGGGTGAAGCCGGACGGAGCGTTGCCGTCGGGTCTGGCGGGTGCGTGCAGACTTGCAGGTGGGCGTCCTCTTGCCCCTTCCGGTCCCGACTGCTCCGGAGGGAGACCGTGGACTGTGGTGTTGTGGAATCGGAGGCCAGAGCGATTGGAGAAGGCTTTTCCACAGATGGTACAGACGAAGGGTTTCTCTCCTGTGTGGATGCGAGTGTGAATCTTCAGCGCTCCTGATTGGGTGAAACACTTCCCACACTGACTACAGCGGTAAGGTTTCTCCCCCGTGTGAGTCCGCTGGTGGGCTCGGAACCCGGCCAAGTGTGGAAAGCCCCTGCCGCAGAAGCCGCAGGTGTAAGGTCTCTCCCCCGTGTGAATGCGCCTATGGATCTTGAGCGCGCCGGATTGGCTGAACCCTTTGCCACATTCAGCGCAGCTGTAGGGCCGAGCGCCGGTGTGCACGTTGAGGTGGATGCGCAGGTTGCTGTGCGAGTTGAAGGTCCTCCCGCACTGCAGGCACAGAAACCCGCAGGGCTTGTTGGCGTGCTCGGCGAGCTGGTGCTGGAGCAACTGGGAGGGTTGAGAGAAGGACGCGGCGCAATGCATGCAGGGATGCGCTGTGAAGCTCGCCAGGGGTGGCCCTCGCTCCTCCTGAAGCTGCCGCTGCAGAGACGCCAAGCAGGAGAAGGGAGCTGCAGCGAGCTGCTGGGAATGTGGCTGTCCCGACTGGGGGCGGGGCAGACAGGCGCCGATGGGACAGTGGTGGTGATGGAAGTGATGATGAGTGCGAGACAAGACGGCGTCTCTGTTCAGCAGCTGGCCGTGGCGGTAACACAGGCAAGGGAAGATGGAGGAGATGTGGCCCAAAGAGGGCTGCCTGGACGTGGGGGAGTCCGACGTGCTCGTGCTGCTCGCTTCACTGGAGCCATCGGGTGACGTCATCGGACTGACGCTGTCTTTGGAGGCACACGTGACGCCTTGTGCGGCCTTTAAAGACAGAGGGCAGCCCGGGCAGGTGCAGACATGGCGCACATCTACCCGGCATGAAGCTCGTTATCATCCTGCAATGTTTGATTCTTGTCACAAAGACGCTTACTTACCGTCCATGGCCTTACATTTCCTCTGGGCGGCGTCCTGCACAGGCTGAGGGAGCGCGTTCGCCCCTAACATGCTCCACACGTTGGCCGCGTCCAGCTGCTCCTTGGCGCCCGCGCCGAGGAAAGGATGCATGTCCGCCCAGGAGCTGGGGTCCCCCTGCAGGACGCAGCAGACACACATCAGCAGCCGCACATAAACAGCAGCCACTAGGGGTGTAACGGTACGTGTATTTGTATTGAATCGTTACGGTACGGGGGTTTCGGTTCGGCACGCGGGTGTACCGAACAAGTTTGAAAGTCTTCACAAGCTGCTCTGCTTTCTGCTTCTGTCTGAGCAGTGAGCACCCAGCATTGTCCTGCCCACACAACCATCTGATTGGTTACATACAAAGCCAATCAGCGGTGCGTATTTAGAACGCATGGAGTCACTGCTTCAGTCGAGCATATATGAGTTTAAGAGGGGAGCAGCGGACATCGTACACTCCCCAAATTATAAAAAACACTTCAAAGTCAACTACTTTCTAAACATCATTATGAGCACTGTTGACTTTTTAGAAACTTAAACTGCAGCTCAACTCGCTCGCAGTTCTGGCTTGAGGTGAAGGCTAGTTAGCTTTTAGCGTAACGTTAGCTCATTTTGCTGTGTGTGTGCGTGCGTGTGCGTTTGTGTGTGTGTTAGGGGCAGCAAAGCCCTGTCTGTCTGTTATTTCATTGAACTCCAAGGTCTTCAGGGATGAATAGTCTCTCCTATTGCTTTTGTACTATTTTTTTCAGCTATAGTTACATTAATCATTAGTAATGTAGCAGCCTGGTTTTGAATGGCAGGGTCCCTGCTATCACATGTTGATAATAATATAACACATAATAAAAGTCAACTACAGGTTTCCCAAATGCTGTGATAAATTAAGCATGATGAGTTGACTTGAAACTGTTTAATGTTGCACTTTTAATATGTATAAGAAAAGTTTAGTCATTATATTTAATCAAAGCAACAACTTGAGGCAGTTTAATGTGGATTAACGTGGGCAGAATTATTATAATGTTCCCAATGTTAAAAGGATAAAGCCATTGTTTACAAAGTTGGTAAATAAATAACAAAAAAAAATTATATTTTGTTCTCTTATTGTACCGATAATGAACCGAACCGTGACCTCTTAACCGAGGTATGTACCGAATATATATATATATATATATATATATATATATATATATATATACATATATATATATATATATATATATATATATATATATATATATATATATATATATATATATATATATATATATCGTTACACCCCTAGCAGTCACACAACAACAGCAGGATCCACAAGAATTGACGCTAGCAAGAAACTACTCACAATGTCGCTGCTCTTGTCCTCCATTTACACCAACAAGCACCTTTCGCTCAAGGCTGTCGAGTTTATTTGAAATGATATCGGATGAAACATATATTTAAGGTCCAAATATGTCCGCCTTTGTAGTCTTTATTTTGCGAATAGGAGCTCAGTTCGAGCTAGCCAAAGTACGACTTCCGGGTTTTTAATCACGTGAACGGAAGTATGTTTCTTTTTTTTTTTTTGCAGGAGACAAAACATTTCATGCTGCATTGGTTTTATTACGTCAGGGTTTGCTTGAACCGCACGGTGGTTGGAAAGGAGTGCTGCTAGTGCCTCAGAATAAGAAGGTCCTGGGTTCGACCCTGCGCTCGGGATCTTTCTGTGTGGAGTTTGCATGTCCTCCCCGTGACTGCGTGGGTTCCCTCCGGGTACTCCGGCTTCCTCCCACTTCCAAAGACATGCACCTGGGGATAGGTTGATTGGCAACACTAAATTGGCCCTAGTGTGTGAATGTGAGTGTGAATGTTGTCTGTCTATCTGTGTTGGCCCTGTGATGAGGTGACGACTTGACCAGGGTGTACACACCCACCGCCAGAATGCATCTGAGATAGGCTGCAGCGACCCCAAAAGGGACAAGCGGTAATAAATTGATAGATGGATGAATATACATATGTACACATTTACATACATATATACACATATATATATATATATATATATATATATATATATATATATATATATATATATATATATATATATATATATATATATATATATATACATACATATATATATATATATATATATATATATATATATACATGCTTCCTATACTGTACATACTTTATATACTGTTATACTATTTGATCTGACACTGGTACCGTATTTGACTACTGTACTTCTATTTGTACTGATACTTGTACCATAACTACTGTGACTTATTGTGTGACTTAATTGTCTTGTATTTAATGTACATCAGAGCTATTCAATTTTTTATTTATTTAGTGTAGTAGAGTCTGCAACTAGTGTTTGGATCCCACTGTACGCAATATCTGAAGAGGATGGGAAAAAAGCATTTCACTGTGGTGTAATCTGCATGGGACAAATAAACTTGAACCTTGAACATATATACATACAAATATACACACACAAATGTATTCATATATATATATATATATATATATATATATATATATATATATATACTGTATATATATATTTATCTATCTATATATATATATGTGTGTGTATATATATATACATATATATATACTGTATATATATATATATATATATATTTATCTATCCATATATATATATATATACACATACATATATATATATATATAGATGGATAGGTATGTATATGCAGCTGAGATAGGCACCAGTGCCCACAAAGGAATGAGGCGGTAGGAAATGGATGGATGGATATATACATACATGTATACATATATATATATATACACACATATATATACATACACATATATATATGTACATACATATATACATACAGTATATATACATACATATATGTATATACATACATATACATACATATATATGAAACGATATACATATATATACATACATGTATATACATATATATACACATACATATATATACATACATATATACACAAGGTTGCAAGGTTGAAGTGTCTTGCTCAAGGACACAACGGACATGACGAGGTTGGTACTAGGTGGGGATTGAACCAGGGACCCTCGGGTTCAATCCCGCCACATATATATATATGCGTGTACATATATATACACATATATACATACATATATATGTATGTAAATATGTATATATATACACACATATACATATAAATATGTATATATAGTATTTAGTCAGCCACCGATTGTGCAAGTTCTCCCACTTAAAATGATGACAGAGGTCTGTAATTTTCATCATAGGTACACTTCTACTGTGAGAGACAGATTGTGAAAAAAAATCCATGAATTCACATTGTATGAATTTTAAAGATTTTATTTGTAAATTATGGTGGAAAATAAGTATTTGATCAACCATTCAAAGCTCCCACTGATGGAAGGAGGTTTTGGCTCAAAATCTCACAATACATGGCCCCATTCATTCTTTCCTTAACACGGATCAATCGTCCTGTCCCCTTAGCAGAAAAACAGCCCCAAAGCATGATGTTTCCACCCCCATGCTTCACAGTAGGTGTGGTGTTCTTGGGATGCAACTCAGTATTCTTCTTCCTCTAAACACGACGAGTTGAGTTAATACAAAAAAGTTCTGTTTTGGTTTCATCTGACCACATGACATTCTCCCATGTGCTCTCTGGCAAACTTCAGATGGGCCTGGACATGCACTGGCTTAAGCAGGGGACACGTCTGGCACTGCAGGATTTGATTCCTTGTCGGCGTAGTGTGTTACTGATGGTAACCTTTGTTACTTTGGTCCCAGTTCTCTGCAGGTCATTCACCAGTTCCCCCCGTGTGGTTCTAGGATTTTTCCTCACCGTTCTCATGATCATTTTGACCCCACCTGGTGCAGGTCTACAATTCTATTCCTGGCGTCCTTCGACAGCTCCTTGGTCTTGGCCATAGTGGATTTTGGAGTCTGACTGTTTGAGGCTGTGGACAGGTGTTTTTTTATACAGATAAGTTCAAACAGGTTCCATTAATACAGGTAACGAGTGAAGGACAGAAGAGCTTCTTAAAGAAGTAGTTACAGGTCTGTGAGAGCCAGAGATAGTCCTTCTTTGAAGTGACCAAATACTTATTTTCCACCATAATTTAAAAATAATTTATTTAAAATTCCTACAATGTGAATTACTGGATTTTTTTTTCAAATTCTGTCTCTCACCGTTGAAGTGTACCTATGATGAAAATTACAGACCTCTGTCATCATTTCAAGTGGGAGAGCTTGCACAATCGGTGGCTGACTAAATAATTTTCTGCCCCACTGTATATACACATTATATATATATATATATATATATATATATATATATATATATATATATATATATATATATACATATATATATACACATATACACACATACATGTATATATTCACATTATATACATATACATACAGTGAAGAAAAAAAGTATTTGCACACCCTGCTATTTTGCAAGTTCTCCCACTTAAAAATCATGGAGGGGTCTGAAATTTTCACGGTAGGTGCATGTCCACTGTATGAGAAATAACCTAAAAAGAAAAATCCAGAAATCACAATTTATGATTTTTTTAACAATTTATTTGTGTGATAAAGCTGAAAATAAGTATTTGAACACCAACATTAATATTTGGTAGAGTAGCTTTTGTTTGGAATTACAGAGGTCAAACGTTTCCTGTTGTTCTTCACCTGGTTTGCACAGACTGCAGGAGGGATTTTGGCCCACTCCTCCACACAGATCTTCTCTAGATCAGTCAGGTTTCTGGGCTGTCGCTGAGTAACACAGACTTTCAGCTCCCTCCAAAGATTTTCAATTGGATTTAGGTCTGGAGACTGGCTAGGCCACTCCGGAACCTTGATATAGTTCTTAGGAAGCCACTTGGTTTTCCTGGCTGTGTCATTGTCATGTATACATGAGGTTTTTGGCCAAAATATCACAATACATGGCTGCAGTCATCCTCTCCTTAATACGGTACAGTCGTCCTGCCCTATGAGCAGAAAAACACCCTTGTGATGGTGCGCATCATTCTTCTTCCTCCAAACACGCATAGTGGAATTATGACCAAAAAGGTCAGTTTTGGTCTCATCTGTCCACAAAACTTTCTCCCATGACTCCTCTGGATCATCCAAAGGGTCATTGGAAAACTTAAGACAGGCTGGTGCTGGTTTAAGCAGGGAAACCTTCCGTGCCATGCATGTTTTCAAACCATGACGTCTTAGTGTATTACCAACAGTGACCATGGAAACAGTGGTCCCAGCTCTTGTCAGGTCATTGACCAAGTCCTGCTGTGCAGTCCTGGGCTGATTCCTCACCTTTCTTAGCATAATTGAGACCAGGGGCGGTTCTAGGCATGCTTATATGAGGGGGCATTCAGAAATGTGAAGGGGGCATCATGTGTACACATCATGCTCCAGCACTTCTTTTTCTGTGCTTATAGTAACGATGATTTCTTCATTGAAATGGGTCTTTAGCTTTGTGTCCAACCCCAACCTGGAGTAGTGGATTGCACTTTGTCAGGCCTCTACCTTCAGACATGTCCAACTTGGGTGTCCCACCTGAAGACTAAGCTCCTGCTGGTATAGCCCTTACGGTCACTGAGGCACGCAAACCCCCTGACCACAATAAGGTGGCAATCCCTCAGGGGGGGAAACATTAACAGCGCTGCCATATTTCCGACAGGGGAAACAGAAGCAGGCGTCTCGCACCACAGAATACTCTAGCCAGGGTCGTGTGCGGTACCAGGCAGGATTGAATGATCTTAATGTTGTACCAAATGCACACTTTGGGTAGCCACCCAGTGTTGGCTGAGATGGTGCGTTGCCAATTAAGTCACTGGGTAGCTGATCAGGCTGCTTTGGGGGAGCGCTTGTTGGTGGGACGGAGGGAGCTGGTGCGGGAGAAACAGTGCTTGCTGGTGCTAAAGGTGCAGAATTGCTATCTGCTGTCCCTGATGTACTAGCAGTAGCATCATTGCTACTACTACATGCAGGAGCAGGACTAGACTTTTTAAATGCTCTGAAAAATGGATGCATTACAGAGCATTAACTTTCTCTTTGTGAGCTGCTGGAAGCTGGAGCAGAAAATAAGTAAGCTTGAACAACAGAAAAAACCCGCTGTGATTACAAAAACAACAACAGTACAGGACTACAGCCTGGGGCGGGGCTTTACGTAGGAGTCTGTCAGACACAGGTCACTTGTCTTCAGTTTGTCACATGCAGTGGACGTGGGCACTCATCTGGGCACAAAATTCATTCACTCCAATGTATGTGTGTGGCCCACTTGCTTGTAAATTGATGAAAACGGCTGTGTTTTTGTTTTTAGGTGTCTTGGTCATATCAAATGAAACTTATAATTTGTTTATTACAAAATGTAGATTGAAACATTAAAGGTTGACTATGTAGAATTACAAGAAAAACAACAGAAAAAGAATTCCAGCAGTCGATTGCCAGACCGTTGCTAAGTAAAACGGGCCGTTGCTAGGGACTCCGCTCTGAACAGAGGACAGCAGAGGAGGACTGCAAAGCGGGATATATACCTTATGTTTAATTTTTACCGTCATTAACAGCCTCATAAATGACTTGTAGCTTGTTACAGGGACAGTGGAGGCTCTCTGCCTTCCAAACCACTGCTGCTCAGAGCCTCCGCTGTCACTGCTCTCGTCAAGTTGTAAAAAAAAAAAAAAAAAAAAAAAAAAGGAACTCCGTAGCACCGAAAGTCCGCGACGATAAGCGTGTTTATGACAGGTAAGACAACACAAATACACCCATCCTAACAAGTATATGATAAATGTAGACAACTTTTCCTTTTCTTTTACTTTCATACTGCAACAGTGATTGGATGTTTACTGAGGGCTGAGGGGTGTGTGTCTGCTGCTCAGCCTGTGGAATGTTGAATACACGCAGAGCGGAGGGAAAGTTGAGAGGGAAGCCGACACTACTATATCGTGTGTGTCCCTTTTTCGGCGGATTTTTCCGCTAGTACAGATAATTTTGTCAACTTATAATGTAGTAATTTTGTGAGTTTATTAAAATTTGCTTCCTCAAATTTTGATTTGAGGGGGAAAGACATTTATTTAAGGGGGCTCTGCCCCCTCTTGCCCCTGCGTAGAGCCGGCCATGATTGAGACCCCACGAGGTGATATCTTGCATGGGGCTCCACTCCGATTGAGATTGACCGTCATGTTTAGCTTCTTCCATTTTCTAATGATTGCTCCAACAGTGGACCTTTTTTCACCAAGCTGCTTGGCAATTTCTCCGTAACCTTTTCCATCCTTGTGGAGTTGTACAATTTTGTCTCTGGTGTCTTTGGACAGCTCTTTGCTCTTAGCCATGCTGAATGTTTGGGTCTTACTGAGTGTATGGGGTGGACAGGTGTCTTTATGCAGCTAACGACCTCACACAGGTGCATCTGATTCAGGATCATACAGTGGAGTGGAGGAGGACTTTTAAAGGCGGACTAACAGGTCTTTGAGGGTCAGAATTCTAGCTGATAGACAGGTGTTCAAATACTTATTTTCAGCTGTATCACACGAATAAATTGTAAAAAAAATCATAGATTTTGATTTCTGGATCTTTCTTTTTAGGTTATCTCTCATACAGTGGACATGCACCTACTGTGAAAATTTCAGACCCCTCCATGATTTCCAAGGGGGAGAACTTGCAAAATAGCAGGGTCTTCAAATACTTATTTTCTTGACTGTACGTACATACATATATATATATATATATATATATATATATATATATATATATATATATATATATATACACAATGTACAAAATAATCCATCCGTTCATCTATCCATCCATTTTCTACCACTTGTCCCTTTCGGGGTTGCAGGGGGGCTGGAGCCATGTGTTAGTAATTGCTATGAAGTAGAAAAGGGGTAGGATTAAATAAGCTTCGCTTCTTCCTACTTCTTTTCGGACATGAAAAGAAAAATTGAAATATGTCAACTTCAATCCATGATGCTTTGCAGTGCATTGAAAATCATGACTATAAATGCCAGGAATCGAACGACAATTTTAAAAAGGTACATTTTCACCTACATGAATTAATTTTTTCAAATTACGAAGTCAGTATTTATTGAACTGGATTCAACAACCACCACTGCATATCATTAAAAATACCACATGCAACAAAATGAGAGTCCCAATCAAAGTTCCTGAGTAGACTAAATAACTAAAATAATTATAATCACTTCTGCTGCTCAGTAACATTTAAGAAGATTGTGGTTATTCATTGATTTATATAACCTAACTATTGTGCGCATACGGAGACACTTACACCCACATCGTAATTTGTATATTTGTACAATTTTGCAGAAGGAGGCGTTTTCACTGACATTTACTAAGATGCCACCATCGATGTTCTTCTAATTAGACCATCACAACGTACATGTGGAATTTTAAAACATTAAATACAGGTTAAATGCTACAAAGCAGTTTCTCAAAGCGGAACCAAATGCGGGTACAGTAAATGTGGTGCTTCTAAACACATTCTTTCAAGTGTTGCGAGTAATAGGAAAGAAAAGCCAGTGTTCCTACTTATTGAAACATTGTAAGACATAATTGCATAGGATTTGGAATAGTACCATGTTGCACGCACCCAAAACATTATGTGCCAAAAATAGGAATGTTGAGGAAACAATATCTAATTTAGTCCTCCGGGCAAAAGGAGACAAAATCATTGTTTTTGTCTGTACGATCACACTGGTGTAAACTCCACTTTCTAATTCTGGTCTGCAGGCTGCGAGTAAGGAGAAGGCGGCTCCTCCTTGATGTCACTTTTTAGTGTGGAGTACGAATGATCCACAACAGCCGAGTGGTTTAATGTCGCCCTCTCCTCCACCTGTCGGGTGATTTCTAACTGTATTTGTTCACTTTTAACCGCACTGACTGGAATGTCACTTGGTGTGGGACCACATGGAACTGGCGGACTGGATGCTTTCTTGGACAAATCCAGCGGTTCACAGTCTGTATCGTCGACTACGGTCCAAAGGATCTTTTGAGGATGTGCTGGGACTTTCTGTGAGACATTGCGTGAGATACTCAGGCCGTCTGGGACAAGTAGGACCAGATCAAGACCGGGCGGAGGTGTTTTGTTTAGGGTGAGTTTCCAACAGCCGTCTGCTGGATTAGTGCCGGAGGCGGGCCGGCCAGCTGGAACAGAAGAGTATGTGAGCGGTGCAGCAAGATTATTTAGCCCATCGCTGGACTCAGTGCTCGCTGGACGTGGGACATTATTAGTGTCGCTAGTCTCCAGCTTTCTTTTCAAGGAAGAAGTCTTTCGGACCTGTTGCTTCTTGAGAGCGTCCTGAAAGGGAACAAACACATTAAAGCAATTAATTTGTATCGTAATGGAAGCTAGTGTTCATTTTGCTAGAAAAGATGTCCAAGGCAAAGTACATGATTAACAGTAGGAATGGGCGATATGGCCTAAAATCTGTATTACCATACATATTTCAGCCTCCTGCAATAGCATGTAGTATATTACAATATATTATTTGGCATGTAAGGGATGAGGTGGCCACTTGTAGCCTGCTTTTCACCGGAGTGTAGCTGGGATAGGCTCCAGCACCCCCGGTGTCGCAGAAATGGACAAGCAGTAAACAATGGCTGGATGGATGACAATAGAACTTTTAATATGGCTCCTGACGTACAGTATACAGTTACATATTAGCTGTGTCTCAATTTGGTGGCTGCATACATTGCAGTGCGCAATTCAAAACGCTCCTTCGAATCTGGCCGACAAATGTTTCCTTTTCTCTCATTAGCAGCAAGTGTGTACAACTGCGATATTGTAGCCCCATTGGACTATCCATCCACCCATCCATTTTTTTACACGGCTACAGAATTTATTTTTAAAAATAGTCTGGGCTTTTACAGAAAACATTTCTATTCCTGATTACTTTATAACCTGTTTAAAATAATATCTCCAGGGTGCACCCTGCCTTCCGCCCGATTGTAGCTGAGATAGGCGCCAGCGCCCCCCGCGACCCCGAAAGGGAATAAGCGGTAGAAAATGGATGGATGGATGGATAGTACTGTGATGTTACTGTAGAAAAAAAAAAGACCGGTCTTCTTGGAAGATCATCTGGATTGCCTCCAGCGTGTTTCTGAGGGTACATCTACAACAGTGGTTCTTAACCTGGGTTCGATCGAACCCTAGGGGTTCGGTGAGTCTGCCCCAGGGGTTCGGCGGAGCTTCTGCAGTGGAGGTCAAGACAGAACCGACTTGTCGTGTAAATAAAAATGTCTCCCTATTGGCGTACTATGGATACCTCCAAACATTGTTCCTTCTAATTTTCCATCTGACTTGAAGGTGTGTAATTTGTTGTGAATTCATGCACTGTGTTGGTTTTGTTCTTTGGACGAGGTGAAGTGAAGTGAATTATATTTATAAAGCGCTTTTCTCCAGTGACTCAAAGCGCTTTTACATAGTGAAACCCAATAACTAAGTTACATTTAAACTAGTGTGGGTGGCACTGGGAGCAGGTGGGTAAAGTGTCTTGCCCAAGGACACAACGTCAGTGACTAGGATGGCGGAAGCGGGGATCGAACCTGGAACCCTCTAGTTACTGGCACAGCCACTCTACCAACAGAGCTATACCGCCCCACAGGTGATGTTTACCTTCACAGGTGAAGGTGATGTTCATGCACCGTTCATTTTGTGCACCAGTAAAAAACCATATACCGGTAACATGGTCTTGAATTTGAAAAAAAAAAAAACATTTTATTTTTCACTAAAGAAGGGTTCGGTGAATGCACATATGAGACTGGTGGGGTTCGGTACCTCCAACAAGGTTAAGAACCACTGATCTACAACTTCATCATCAAGTGAGTTTGCAAAGATGATGGTTGTATTACATATTACATGGTATTGAAAATTGAATTAATACAGCAATCAAACAATATTTCTCCATAAACTACTTCATAACTGTTAAAAAAGAACAACTTAAAAAAATGTTTCCTTGCCTTATAAAGAGATTCATAGTCTCTCCAGTTAAGGCTAAAAATGAATTATTTCATAAATAAACCATTAAAGACACAATAAATACCTACTCAGTGCCCTAGTGGTTAGAGTGTCCGCCCTGAGATCGGTAGGTTGTGAGTTAAAACCCCGGCTGAGTCATACCAAAGACTATAACAATGTGACCCATTACTTCCCTGCTTGGCACACAGCATCAAGTTTTGGAATTGGGGGTTAAATCACCAAAAATTATTCCTGGGCACGGCCACCGCTGCTGCCCACTGCTCCCCCTCACCTCCCTAGGGGTGATCAAGGGCGATGAGTCAAATGCATAGAATAATTTCGCCACACCTAGTGTGTGTGTGACTATCAGTGGTACTTTAGCTTTAACTTTAAATAGTGTGTAGTATCCTAAAACACTCTACAGCAGATTTAAAGCAACATTTAAGAACAAAGAATGCTTTACAAATTAGGTTGGTTACAGTACAACGTGGTTCACGATGTTTGAAAATACAAGATTTCTCTTTGAGCAAGATATAAATCTGCCGACAGCAACACACATGCATGCCATACATCTAAAACAACTTCTGCTTCATAAATTAATATTTTGTTGGGTCTTTTCTCCACTTTGTGGCATGGGCTGAAAGCAAAAGGCTGTGATCACGGGACACAACCAGGAAGTGTTGCAAAGACGAGACCGTCCCAATTCACATCGCTCCAACTGCGGCTGAAGGACTCTTTCCAAGATCCACACTTCCTCGACCGCATGGGCTGGATCCTCGGAAGGATGACACTTTTGAGTCATTCACAGTTGTATTTTTTCTCAAAACTATTATTAATCAACTTGCTAAATTACTGTTAATATATGATAAATTTGCGTTTTAAGATGGTTCTACATTCTTACCGTTTTGCCCAAAACCGTTTTTACATTGGTTTTGGGCAAAACTACACATTTGGGTATTGATCCAATACCAAGTAGTTACAAAGGCAGTATTGGACATACTGATAATTTCCAATTTTCAAAATCAGTGAATGAATACATTTTTATCACAATTATGAAACAGACAAAAACACAGGATAGTGGTGCAACAATAGCAATTAAAAATATTTTTATAATTTCCGACTATTGGCTCTGATGACTATCCTTTGGATTCTGCTCTTCAAGCCCTTACGTGTCCTGGTCTTATTTACTGACAACAAAAACAATAAAAGATTTTGTGATAATAAAACACAATAAGGTCCTGAGTTTCGATTCCCGGGTTTGGGGTCTTTCTGTGTGGAGTTTGCATGTTCTCCTCATAACTGCATGGGTTTCCATCGGGTACTTAGGCTTCCTCCCACCTCCAAAGACATGCACCTGAGGATAGGTTGATTGGCAACACTAAATTAGCCCAAGTGTGTGAATGTTGTCTGTCTATCTGTGTTGACCCTCTAATGAGGTGTTGACTTGTCCAGGGTGTACAATGCCTTCTGCCAAAATACAGCTGGAATAGGCTCCAGTCACCCCTGCGAACCCAAGAGGGACATACAGGAGAAAACTAATGGATGGAAAAATATTGATCTCACCACTGTGGTATCCACCATATAACAATATCAATTAAATATTTCAATTATTTCCTTATTCCACACAGTGAAGTCAATGGTGCAACATACAAAACATATGCAAAATCTACTATTGGCTCGAATTTAAATCCTTTTTTTTTTTGTCCTTCGACCTACCTTGTTCAGGAACGTATTTCCTGGGTTTGTAAACCATTACAAAAATCACAATAAAAAAAAGATTTTTAAAGATTGAAAAATATCGCTGAGTAGTATCTACCATATACTTATACTATACTTGATGCCGTTATGCTGTTTGTGAAGAGCTCTTGCTTTGCGGTTAGCAGGGCTTCTTACGGTGTGTAGTGTAGCATATTTAGCTATTCCTCCCCCTTCAGTATAACACTTGTATGAAACTTACGTCATTGAGACGAGTATCAGTTAGCTGCCATAAGGCGAGTGAGCACCCTTGAAGACATTGTATGCGTGTCGCTGTCAAATGTGATGATAGAGCTTGAACATGTCAACAAGCGTTATCACGATATGACAAAAGTATTAAAAGCTGTATCCTTGGCCAAATGGATATCATTTATATCATCATTATTGCGCATCTCTACTGCTAGGACAGACTCCAGGGGAACACTATTGGTTTGTAAACTTGAAATAATCATATCGGAGTGTTTTTCGCTTGCTAAATAGAGGGTCTACACTCACCGCAGGCGGAGGAGTTTGTCCACATGTCTTCAGATGGCTGTCATAGCTTTGCTGATGCGGGAAGCCAAGCCCACAGCTTTGACAAAGACAGGGAGAATTACCAGCATGGCCGCCCATGTGGGACATAAGCAACAAGGCCGAGCGGAACCCTTTCCCGCACTCGGCACATTTGAGGACCCTTTGGTGAGCCCCGGCATGTTTCTTCAGCTCATCGGAATTGGCGAAGCGCAGGCCGCACTCCAAGCAGCGGATTTGGTCGCCGATGTCCTCCTGCTTGCCCCAACAGCCGGTGTCCTTCTTGTGCTGCTCGAAGTCGCGCTGACTGACAAACTCTCTCAGGCAGGCCACGCAGTGGATGCGTCCCGGTTGACATTTGTGCTGGCGGTAAAGCGTCGCCAGGCGGAAGTGGCGGTGGCATCGGACGCAAGTGTAAGGCAACAAGCCCAGATGGGAGAAGCTATGTTTAAGAAGTGCGTCCTTCTTGTTGAAGGTCTTGGGACAGTCGGTGCATTTAAAGATGATGTAACAGGAGCTCATCCGATGGCGCTTCAGAGACGTTGGAGTGTCGAAGTGGCGGCCACATTTTTCACAGACGACATCCGGCGTGGATTGGTGCAAATTGATGTGGTTTTGACAGTCCGTCAGGCAAGTGAAGACACGTTTGCACAGGTCACACTCGTAGAACTCATCCTGCCAGTGGGCTCTGGCCACGTGGTCCGCCAAGGCTTTGTTTGTGAAGAACACCTTGAGGCAGACGCGGCAGTGGGGCCGCTCCACTTTCTGGGCATGCGTGCGCAGGTGAACGCGGTAATTGTGGATCTGAGAGAAGCGCTTGCCGCATTCTGCGCAGCAATACGGGCGCGCTCCGGTGTGAAGGTTCATGTGGTCCTGGAGTTTGAAGTCCGAGGGCAGCTTGAGACCACAAACACTGCAGACAAAGTTGCCGGAGTTAGTCGACCCTGTGGAGAAGACAAGGAATGAGTATGACTTGTAAAGCTTCTACAAGAAACACTAATGAATTCATAGAGCTCATCACGTTTTTAAATTAAAACCTCTTTTAAAATAGTAATAAATTCAATTTCAATCCATTTTATTGTTGTCTTTGCAATAAGTAGTTTTTCTGCAGGCTGGTTTAGCATGGGATGATTTATTTCCTTCTCCGGCTTTATTAAAACCTCAACCTCAACTTCAGAGTGTTTTTCATTAAGAACTTTCCCTCAGCTCCATCCTATCTTGCCGATTGTATTGTACCATATGTCCCGGCAAGAAATCTGCGTTCAAAAGACTCCGGCTTATTAGTGATTCCTAGAGCCCAAAAAAAGTCTGCGGGTTATAGAGCGTTTTCCGTTCGGGCTCCAGTACTCTGGAATGCCCTCCCGGTAACAGTTCGAGATGCTACCTCAGTAGAAGCATTTAAGTCTCACCTTTAAACTCATCTGTATACTCTAGCCTTTAAATAGACCTCCTTTTTAGACCAGTTGATCTGCCGCTTCTTTTCTTTTTTTCTCCTATGTCCCCCCCTCCCTTGTGGAGGGGGTCCGGTCCGATGACCATGGATGAAGTACTGGCTGTCCAGAGTCGAGACCCAGGATGGACCGCTCGCCTATGTATCGGTTGGGGACATCTCTACGCTGCTGATCCGCCTCCGCTTGAGATGATTTCCTGTGGACGGGACTCTCGCTGCTGTCTTGGATCCGCTTTGAACTGAACTCTCGCGGCTGTGTTGGAGCCACTATGGATTGAACTTTCACAGTATCATGTTGGACCCGCTCGACATCCATTGCTTTCGGTCCCCTAGAGGGGGGGGTTGCCCACATCTGAGGTCCTCTCCAAGGTTTCTCATAGTCAGCATTGTCACTGGCGTCCCACTGGATGTGAATTCTCCCTGCCCACTGGGTGTGAGTGTTCCTCGCCCTTTTGTGGGTTCTTCCGAGGATGTCGTAGTCGTAATGATTTGTGCAGTCCTTTGAGACATTTGTGATTTGGGGCTATATAAATAAACATTGATTGATTGATTGATTTGAGTTATAAGCATTCTCCCTATTAATTGGAGTAGCAAATATCACAGTGAAGCTTGTAAGATCCGACCAAAACATCTGATCTTACTCGCTATCAATAGATTATCGTTTGAGATAGGCTCCAGCACCCCCCGCGACCCTGAACGGGACAAGTGGCAGAAAAGGGATGGATGGATAGATAAACATGACTTTGATTTTCAACCGTGGGAAGGAACAAAGTGAATGTGAAGTAAGTACAGTGGACAAATATCAATTGAATTAAAAACAAACCATCAAAAACATGACAGTGTGTGTTTCCAACTTATTGAAGCAATTCAAGCATATCACTGCTAGTCTGCACCATATTTAAGCAGAAAGAGTCCAATGCCGGCCAGAGATGTTAAAATAATATTTATAAGGCCGACAGGTATCCGTTAAAATATTGAGAAGCAGCTGGAAGTAGATTCAGTAGTATTACCGTATGTATTAAATACAATACTAAAAAAAGGAAAACCAAATATTAATACAACAATATCCCTTCTCATTTAAGCTGTGTTGATATATTAAGGCAATTTAAAAATATGCTAAAATCATGGCTACTTAAGAATCAGATTTGTGAACATCGGGATTAATGTATTTTATTTTGCTACTTTGTGCTTCCGGCCTGCTGTCTGTTTAACCATGCCTGTGTGTAATTGTTCATTGTGCTGTTCAAGCTTAATGTATGGTGCATGTGCTGAATGTTGCCGTAGATGTGTGCGACGCATCAATCGTTTTACTATTTTAAGTAAGCTCTTAATAAATGTTGTTTTATCTGTATACTGTTTGCTACTGGCGATCCACATCTTGTCTTGAGGCTATGGTTTGTAGCTAAAACTTGGGCATTTAAAGCAATGTTGATAATTGTGCTTTGTCCCTGCTGACATAAACTAATAAAAATAAATAAATAAATAAAATAAAAACAAGCAACAGTATCGATGATAATAATAATAACCATGATTAATTATTTTAGCAAGTATATAATAAAGGGTTGTTTCAATAATAATAATAATCATAATAAATAATAACAATAGCCATGATATAAATAGGGGCTTCACGGTGGCAGAGGGGTTAGTGCGTCTGCCTCACAATACGAAGGTCCTGCAGTCTTGGGTTCAAATCCAGGCTCGGGATCTTTCTGTGTGGAGTTTGCATGTTCTCCCCGTGAATGCGTGGGTTCCCTCCGGGTACTCCGGCTTCCTCCCACTTCCAAAGACATGCACCTGGGGATAGGTTGATTGGCAACACTAAATTGGCCCTAGTGTGTGAATGTGAGTGTGAATGTTGTCTGTCTATCTGTGTTGGCCCTGCGATGAGGTGGCGACTTGTCCAGGGTGTACCCCGCCTTCCGCCCGATTGTAGCTGAGATAGGCGCCAGCGCCCCCCGCGACCCCAAAAGGGAATAAGCGGTAGAAAATGGATGGATGGATGATATAAATAGTTCTATAAATTGATTTCTTAAACAAAACAAAAAAATACCAACATTTCTTTTGATTTTTGAAAATGATGAACAAATTAGAATTAAAATACCTTGCCTATCAAATGGATGGATAAATAAACATTTCAATTTGGATTTGAATCAATCTTTGAGCACTCCTACTTTTTAGTGAGAAAACTTTCGGGTTAAAAAAAACTGACTGAAGATCCTTATTCAATCTGATTTTAAATCTATTCAAAATTTCCATTTTGTCCATTTTAAATAATATTTATGTATATATATATATACTGTATATATATATATATATATATATATATATATATATATATATATATATACACATATATACATATATATATATATATATAAATAAAGTCAAGAAAATAAGTATTTGAACACCCTGCTATTTTGCAAGTTCTCCCACTCAGAAATCATGGAGGGGTCTGAAATTTTCAGGGTAGGTGCATGTCGACTGAATGAGAAATAACCTAAAAAGAAAAATCCAAAAATCACAATCTATGATTTTTTTAAAATGTTTTTGTGTGATAAAGCTGAAAATAAGCATTTGAACACCAACATTAATATTTGGTAGAGTGGCCTTTGTTTGGAATTACAGAGGTCAAACGTTTCCTGTAGTTCTTCACCAGGTTTGCACAGACTGCAGGAGGGATTTTGGCCCACTCCTCCACACAGATCTTCTCTAGATCAGTCAGGTTTCTGGGCTGTCGCTGAGTAACACAGACTTTCAGCTCCCTCCAAAGATTTTCAATTTGATTTAGGTCTGGAGACTGGCTAGGCCACTCCGGAACCTTGATATGGTCCTTAGGAAGCCACTTCTTGGTTTTCCTGGCTGTGTGTTTTGGGTCGTTGTCATGTTGGAAGATCCAGCCACGACTCATCTTCAATGATCTGACTGAGGGAAGGAAGTTTTTGGCCAAAATCTCACAATACATGGCTGCAGTCATCCTTTCCTTAATACAGTACAGTCGTCCTGCCCTAAGAGCAGAAAAACACCCCCAAAGCATGATGCTACCACCCCCATGCTTCACAGTAGGGATGGTGTTTTGGGGATGGTACGCATCATTCTTCTTCCTCCAAACACGCATAGTGGAATTATGACCAAAAAGGTCAGTTTTGGTCTCATCTGTCCACAAAACTTTCTCCCATGACCCCTCTGGATCATCCAAAGGGTCATTGGAAAACTTAAGACAGGCCTTAACATGTACTGGTTTAAGCTGGGGAACCTTCTGTGCCATGCATGTTTTCAAACCATGACATCTTAGTGTATTACCAACAGTGACCATGGAAACAGTGGTCCCAGCTCTTGTCAGGTCATTGACCAAGTCCTGCCGTGCAGTCCTGGGCTGATTCCTCATCTTTCTTAGCATCATTGAGACCCCACGAGGTGATATCTTGCTGGGGCTCCACTCCGATTGAGATTGACCGTCATGTTTAGCTTCTTCCATTTTCTAATGATTGCTCCAAAAGTGGACCTTTTTTCACCAAGCTGCTTGGCAATTTCTCCGTAGCGCTTTCCATCCTTGTGGAGTTGTACAATTTTGTCTCTGGTGTCTTTAGACAGCTGTTTGCTATTAGCCATGCTGAATGTTTGGGTCTTACTGAGTGTATGGGGTGGACAGGTGTCTTTATGCAGCTAACGACCTCAGACAGGTGCATCTGATTCAGGATCACCGGGAAATTGTTAAAAAAAATCATAGATTGTGATTTCTAGATTTTTTTTTAGGTTCTCTCTCATACAGTGGACATGCACCTACTGTGAAAATTTCAGACCCCTCCATGATTTCTAAGTGGGAGAACTTGCAAAATAGCAGGGTGTTCAAATACTTATTTTCTTGACTGTATGTATGTATGTATGTATGTATGTATGTATGTATGTATGTATATATATATATATATATATATATATATATACATATATATATATATATATATATATATATATATATATATATACACACATATATATATAAAGGGAATAAGCGGTAGAAAATGGATGGATATATATACATTCATTTTAATACTGATGTTTTTAGGCCATCTGCACACATAGGATAGGGTAAAGTTTATCAATCAGACAATGGGGAAATTATGTAGTTGCAGTGCAAATAAAAAAAACTCCAAAACAATAAGGGTAAATAAAACAAATGAAAACATCAAAGAACAAAAATATTAAATAAATTAAAAAGCTGATGCAACGAGCTGCAACTTCAACTGCGCCATTCCTACGTACAGCTACAATAGACACAAGCGTCTGTTTAGACGGAAGGAGAAACACGGGCATGTCTGGATGACTTGCCTTCATATTTCCAGTGGTTGGCTCAGAGTTTCGAAACAGTTTTATTATAAAGCTGGCTGTGGAGCGATCTTTCTGATGTCACCTTCTGTGTGGGGCACGATCTTTCTGGCATCACTTCCTCTCAGAACTCAGTTTGTGAACAATCAATGAGTCCATACAAAGCTAAGAGCCAGAGATTCAGGAAATACACAGCGCACTTACCCGTGTAAAAAATGTTCCAAGGGGAGGGGGACCTTAAACGATAGTTTAGTGTGGCGGAAATGGGGCTTAGGCTAAATAATAATTTTTTTAAGGGGCTATCCGGCTTAGTGTAAACATAGCCTAAGGCCATGTTTAAGGGGTTATTAGGCTTAGTGTAGACATGGCCTTATGTGTGGCAGAGAGCCAATAGCTGGTTTCCGTTGCAAACATGGCATGGGCATGGCCAAAAGGCAGATGCAAAGGTACACCAAAAAAATCACTAAAAAGCACAGAAGTCAAAAAACATGCGACTGCTTGTTGCACAGTCACGAAGGGGCGCGGACCAAAAGGCAAAAAACTCATGGAACTAAAAGGGAAACATTAAGAACACAAAGGAGGACACACATGAGCCCAGAGCTCCTAAAACCAGCAGCCAGTGGCGGAATTTTGGGGGCGAAATGTCATACGACAGTAGGCAAGAGCCAAGAGGAGTTTGTGTAATCTGGTTTGAAAAGGTTTTATCATAATTTTTTTACCAAACAATATATTGAAAGAATTAGTTGGAATCAAAACAAATTGAATCATCAATTGTTGCAAGATTCCCATCTCTACTTGTTATGTTGCGTAAAAACAGGAACAGGATTTCCCGGCAAACACAGGAATGTTGACAGGTATACGGAAGATTTGTTAAAAAGCAGCTTTGCCACACATCTTCAATCAAAGCCCGTAACTCTGCCAACTATCTGTCAGTCACCTACAGACGTGGGAGCAACAAGTTTAATTGTTTTGCTTTTCTTCAGCTAATATGCTAACGTAGCATTTTTAGGATTTCCCCCTCATTGCCACTATATTTGTACAGTATGTGGCGGAAGGGGCGTCGAGGGGACGTGGTCAATATGACATATGCATGACGTCATGATTAATTTGATTGGCAATGATGCATATACACCAGTGGCGGGCCGTGCGTTTCCCACCTAGGCCTTCCTTCAGTGATATCTGACTTTAATGATTACCTCTCAAAATACCATAATTTATGTCACCACATGACCATTGCTGGAGAAATACTATACAGGAACACGATTACGCCCTACTGGGAATTGAATCACCTCAACAGTATACAAAGCGGGGTATTTTCTGGCGCATTTAAAAATCAATTAAAATGCATCAGCAATTAAAACATCTTATGTGGGACTGTCAAAATTAAAATGGCAAATAATTATAAAACTGAATAAAATCAAATATTTGAACTCACTATTCGACGCCGAATGGCAAGCATTTCCACATTTGATCGCCAGAACACTAGCTGAGCTAGCCCGACACAGTCTCACAAAATGTAGTTTCTCTTTAAATATCCTTCTTGGAAATGGCTTTGCAAATACATTGCAGCGTTGGATGGGTTAATAATGGTCTTCAGTTGAAATATTTCACTCTGCCCGATCAATCCCATTTTAAATGATCCTGTTAGTTTTTAACACACACACGCCACTGTATGTCCCCGGCAGCACCAACTCCTCCGTGACGCTATCCCAGTCCGACTACGACGCAACACTCCCTGCTTCCTGCTAAATTGAAACTTGTAAATGGATACTCACTTTGGAATGACAAGTGAGTATCCAATCACAACGTTGTTAACATCAGGCTACTTAGATAGGCATATTGCAACTGTCTTAACTCTATGTGTTCTCAAATGTATCCGCTAATTGTCCCGATGAGTATCCAATCACAGGACACGTAAATGTCACGTTCAAGATGAGGCCATTGAGAATGTTTACCGATAACAACTCGTGATCTGATTGGCTATCGCAACTGTCTATCACTGTATTCCCTGTTCGCTTATAGCGCACGGACACCCGCATTGTTAATTCTGAAGGTTTTGGGCAGATTTCGTACAGCATGGCAACATAAGCTAGCTGAATTCTGATTGGATAAAAACTAAAACTCAAAACAACAGCACTGGAACAAGCATAATATGACATGAAGAGAACATGAATACTTTGATACTTAAGGAAAGTAAATAAAAAAATATTTTAATCTTTAATTGTGATCATGTTATCTGGTTATGTTAGGCCAGCAGAAAAGGCCTTGCTGGCCCTGACGGCACACCACTGATATACACTAAACAAAAATATAAATGCAAAACTTTGGTTTTGTTCCTATTTTTTGTGAGTTGAACTCAAAGATCTAACACATTTACTATACACACAATATGTATTCCTCTCAAATATTGTTCACTAATCTGTCTAAGTCTGTGATAGTGAGCACTTCTTCTTTGCCAAGATAATCCATCCCACTTCACATGTGTGGCATATCAGGATGCTGATTAAACAGCATGCTTATTGCACAAGTGTGCCTTAGGCTGCCCACAATAAAAACGCCAAGCTGAAATGTGCGGTTTTATTACACAACACAATGCCACAAATGTAACAAGTTTTGAGGGAGCGTGCAATTGGCATGCTGACTGCAGGAATGTCTACCAAAGCTGTTGCCCGTAAAAAATGTAAGGAGTCTCTAAAGACGTTTCAGAGAATTTGGCAGTAAATACAACCAGCCACACAACCCAGGACCTCCACAACCAGCTGGTGCACCTCCATGACGGTCTGACACCAGCAACCCGGAAAGCTGCCGCAACATTTGGTTTGCATAACCAAAGAATGTCTGCACAAACCCTAAGACCCCGTCTCAGGAAAACTTATCTACATGCTCGTCATCTTATTGTTGTCTTGATGTGACTGCGGTTTGTCGTCGTAACCAACTTAAGTGGCCAAATGCTCACATTCAATGACATCTGGCATATTGGAAAGGTGTTCTCTTCACAAACGAATCCCGGTTTTTACTCTTCGAGGCAGATGGCAAAAGTGTGTGTGTGTTTGCTGATGTCAACATTGTGAATCGAGTAGCCCATGGTGGGGGTAGGGTTATGGTATGGGCAGGCATATGTTATGGACAACGAAAGCAAGTATTATTGATGGCATTTTGAAAGCACAGAGATACCGTGACAAGATACTGAGGCCCATTGTTGTGCCATTCACCCGAGACCATCACCTCTTGTTGCAGCATGAACATGCACGGCCCCATGTGGCAAAGATCTGTAGACAATTCCTGGACGCTGAACACATCCCAGTTCTTGCATGGCCAGCATACTCACCAGTCATATCACCCATTGCGCATGTTTGGGATGCTCTGGATCGGTGTATACGACAGCATGTTGCAGTTCCTGTCAATATCCAGCAACTTTGCGCAACCATTAAAGATGAGTGAACCAACATTCCACAGACCTCAATCAACAACCTGATCAACTCTATGCGAAGGAGATATGAAGGAGACAAATGGTGGTCTCCCCAGATACAGACTCCTTTTCTGACCCCCACAGACCACCTATAAAGCTAAACTGTAAATTTCAGAGTGGCCATTTTGTGGGCAGCCTAAGGCACACCTGTGCAATAATCATGCTGTTTAATTAGCATCTTGATATGCCACAACTGTGAGGTAGTATGGATAATCTTGGCAAAGAAGAAGTACTCAATAACACAGATTTGTGAACAATATTTGAGGGAAATAATAGGTATTTTGTGAATATAGTAAATGTTTTAAGGTGGCCCCCACTATATCATCCATCCTGAAATTCTAACAATGTGTTATTTTAATTTTTACCAAAAATATATCGAGATATACTTTTTCGTCCATATCACCCATCCTCAGATTCTAAGAGTGTGTTATTTTTATTTTTACACAATAACTTGGTAAAACGACTTCAGTGTGTGTATGAATACTTTTTGATCACATTCAACAGCTGATTTTGATGGTAATAATTACAGTGATAAATTTGGTCCCGATGAAAGTGACATGATATTTTCATGTCTTAAATCCAAAATTGAATTTGTTAAACTGTCAATATGGCACTCACCATAAATAAACTGAAAAATGTACAGTTTATATTGGCTGTTTTCACTCATGGAAGTTCGGTATCTAGGCAGCATAAAACTGACCATCAAAAAATCTTAAATGCCTACTGAAATGAGATTTTCTTATTTAAACAGGGATAGCAAGTCCATTCTATGTGTCATACTTGATCATTTCGCGATATTGCCATATTTTTGCTGAAAGGATTTAGTACAGAACATCCACGACTTTCAACTTTCGATGCTAAGAGAAAAGCCCTGCCTCTACCGGAAGTCTCAGACGATGACGTCACCCGTGTGATGGCTCCTCACATATTCACATTGTTTTTAATGGGAGCCTCCAACAAAAAGTGGTATGCGGACCGAGAAAACAACAATTTCCCCACTATTTTGAGCAAGGATGAAAGATTCGTGTTTGAGGATAATGATAGCGATGGACTAGAGAAAAAAATAAATAAATAAAAATTAAAAAACGCGATTGCATTAGGACGGATTCCGCTGTTTGTAGACACATTTACTAGGTTAATTCAGGGAAATCCCTTATCTTTCTATTGTGTTGATAGTGTTTTAGTGAGTTAAATAGTAACTGATAGTCGGAAGGGTATCTCCACGGGTGTCTCGACGCGCAGTGTCTCAGGGGAGTCGACGGCAGCTATGGACGGCACAAGCTCAGGTTTTTTCCGGTAAGAACTAACTTTTTAACCACAATTTTCTCACCAAAACCTGCTTGTTGACATTCCGTCTTGATTCATGTTCGCTTGACCGCGCTCTGATCCATAGGAAAGTTTCACTTCCAGGAATTTTAAAAAAGGAATCACCGTGTGTTTGTGTGGCTATAGGCTAAACCTTCCCAACTCCATATTTCTACTGTGACTTCTCCAATATTCATTTAACAAATTGCAAAAGATTCAGCAACACAGATGTCCAAAATACTGTATAATTATGCCATTAAAGCAGATGACTTTTAGCTGTGTGTGTGTGTGTGTGTGTGTGTGTGTGTGTGTGTGTGTGTGTGTGTGTGTGTGTGTGTGTGTGTGTGTGTGTGCAGCGCTCATAGTTCCTAAAAACCTGTGACGTCTTGCGTACACGTCATCATTACATGACGTTTTGAAGACGAAACTCCCGGGAAATTTAAAATTGTAATTAAGTAAACTAAAAAGGCCGCATTGGCATGTGTTGCAATGTTAATATTTCATCATTGATATATAAACTATCAGACTGTGTGGTGGGTAGTAGTGGGTTTCAGTAAGCCTTTAAGATTAGATTTACAATACTATTGTGGCACCTTAGACTTACAAGAAATAGTTGAAAAACCAATGGAATATGAAAGTCTTACCATCATTATGGCCTTCTTCCTCACCGCCGTCATCATCATCCTCCTCCTCCTCATCTCCGACCACCGACACATTACTGTCATCAGAGTCACTCTCCACCTTCTGTTGGGGGGTTTGTGATTGCGCTGGGTTGACGGGAACATCTTCCTGGTGTGATGGCGCTGGATTGACGGGAACATCTTCCTGGTGTGGTTGCGCTGGATTGACCAGGACAACTTGCGGGTGGAACATCAATATCGGCAAGTTGCTAGCGGTGTCGTCTACTTGCTGTGTGCTCTGTGAGGGATATGGCAACACCACCTGCGTGTCCTTGTCAGGCTGCTTCGACGGTTGGTCTATGGCCAGTAGATTTTCTTTGTGTGGGTTTTGGGTCAATGTGGTTGTGTGGCAAGGTGGCAAGGAGTTTGGAAGTGACGCCGAGAGACTTTCCTGGGGCTGGCCGATGATTGGAAAACCCAATTCTGTCAGCTGGATATCAATGGTGTACTCCACCGACATGATGCAATAATCCTGAAGTGGAACACATAGGCAGGTAGTTTTCGTAAATAGAGAGCGCTCTTTGATCATGAACATGCAAACATGGGCTCACCTGCGATATTTAATATGTCAAATCCTTTCGCTTAGTCTCTTTCTCCTAATTTGCTTGGTTAAGGGGGGCGCGGAAGCCATTTTTTGGATCGATCTCCAGTTTCTGCTTGAATGGAGCCCGCAGCTCACCTGGCAGGAACACTCGGTGATTGCAACCAATGCGTATCTCCACCAGACTTGTAAATGTCGTCAGTTTTCGTGTTGAAATAGCACAACGAATTAGATAAGTCTTTCGAGAATATAACTTAGCGACTCAATTATTTAAAACCGAACTATTACAGTAGGCAGGGAACACAGTTGCCTCGACAATTTGGCGAGTTGGGTTGAAATGAAAACAAATGTGGTACCACAAAGGCAGGAAGTAAATGTCAATGGTAGAGCGCTCCTGGAGTCCCGGAATGGAATTACATGCTTCGGTTACATGTACGCATTACAAGTGTTTTACATTTTGTTCTAAAATGTGTTTTTGCTTATTGTATAGTTTTATACTGTAAAACAAATTGGAAAAATACAGAATAGAAACTATCAATTTGATGCTTGAATTAAGCCTCACACTTCCGAAGACATGCACCTGGGGATAGGTTGATTGGCAACACTAAATTGGCCCGAGTGTCTGAATGTGAGTGTGAATGTTGTCTATCTGTTGGCCCTGTGATGAGGTCGCGACGCGTCCAGGGTGTATATAGCCTTCCGCCCGGTTGTAGCGCCCCCCTGACCCCAAAAGGGAATAAGCGGTAGAAAATGGATGGATGGATGGATGAATTAAGCCCTTCAAAAAAATAGAATATGGTTTTAGTGTCTTGCGGGTGGCTGGATTTATTCTGAAATAAATACTAGCGTGATGAGTATTAACCCTACAGTAAATGAGTGTTGTGATTTTGACTTAAAAGAAAAGACCATTTTTTCATCAAAAGCCTTAAAGGGCTTACATGTTTTTATTCACAATTTCACCGTCTAGACACGTCAGTGGGGGAGAAACAATCGAAAAGCATGAAGACACTTAATATACATACTTGTTTGCAGAACTATAAACATGATAGAACAATACATTTAATTCAGAAAAGTCTATGACATGGTTATTCTCATCAGAGGAAAGAAAAAAAGATATAATCATATTAAAATTCATGATTACAGTGGTTCAATTTATCCACCTGCCAACCACTCCACATTGAATGTGTGTGGAGCCCTTGGGGAGTTTTTTAAAGCAGGACATTTAGGCAGTTTAAAAAGGTTCATGAAGTAAATATTAAGTGTAAAATTTCTTAAGATGAACCAGAGGCTGTACATTGTTATGACAAAAAGTAAAACATGGCATCTTTTACTTGCAATCTAATAGCTTAAAAAATATGTATTCATTCAATCTTTTTGTTTAACTGGACAAATTGCAGTTAGTCACAAAATGAGTTCTTTAAATCAAGACTATATAAGACATTCACACCACACATTTTAAAACTTAAAAACAAAAGCCTCTTTAAAAGTGAATCAATGCTTCCTATGTTTTTATAAATGAACTATTCCTTGTTCAGTTAACAGTAATGACAACATTTAGCTAGTCAATATGAGATGTCTGTTAGATTACAGCTTGAAATCCAAACCTTTCTTCACACATCATCTTGAGAACCAAGATGCTAAAAGACAAAAGAGGACACTTCAGTCACCGCTATTATCTATTAGCGTTTGGGCTCTCTGTCTCCTCCTCAGGGTGGCTCTTCTGGTGAGCCTTCAGGGTGCGCTCGCGGCCAAAGCTCTTGCCGCAGGTGGGGCAGGAGAAGCGGCCGACGACGTGCACCCGTGACATGTGTGCATCCAACTGCTCGGGACGGGCGAAGCTCTCCTCGCACTCTGCACACGGGTGGGCCTTGCGGACGGTGTGTTTTTCTTTCTTGTGAGCACGCAGCTGAACAAGGCTGGAGAAGGAAAGTTCGCAATCGGGACACGGGTGCACCACAGGCTCCGCTTTGGGTTTCTCTTCCTTTGCCGTCTCTTTGCCGTCACCAGCAACGCTCTTGTCTTCGGTGTCATTCAGTGATGCCGCTTTTGAAGCACGACCCCGCTTTGTTGCACCTGCTTTTACCTTCTCCTCTTCCTTTTGCTCTGAACTGCTGCTTGCTGCTCCTTCCTCAGAAACCTCCGCTTCGTCTTTCTTTTTCCGCTTTCCCTTTTTGTCTGCGTCTCCCGCCTCCTCCTCTCTTTTGCCAGGCCGTCCACGTTTCTTGACCGGCGTGGTACTGCCGTTGCACTGCTCGCCTTCAGGATACTTCTGCTGATGTTCGGTCAGCTCTGACTCTGTTTCGAAACCCTGACCGCACTTTTGGCAGCGGTGGATTTTGGCCGAGTCGTCTGGCTGCTCCACGGTCTCTACGTCGGGACGGGGGTGCTGGGAGAGGCGATGTGTCCGCAGCAGCGCGGCACTCCTGAAGGTTTCGTTGCAATCTTTACACGGCAGTTGCTTCTCTGGACACACCTGCCGCCTATGTGTCGTGAGCTGGACAGAGAAGAAGATGATGAATCACACATGGGACACAATTCAAAGAAAAATTGAGTGTCTCACTTCAGAAAATATTTTGAAGCTCTCCTTGCAGTGGGCACATTTGAAGGGCTTATCATCCTTGCTGTGTATTGGTTGGTGCTGTGTCAGTTCCTCAGATGACGGAAACGTGCGGTCACACACATAACACGTGAACAACGTGTTTCCCTGTGGATGAATGACACAGGAGTCGAAAGATTATGATAACTTACTGAAGAAAATACACTAATGTGTCTGTTTTTTCCCTTCAGAAAAGCTCCTCTTTTTGTATTCATGGAAGAGGTGTTCCCTTGTGAGAAGACCTAGAACCACCTCTTCAAGTATGGCTTTCAGTCTTGCAACAGTGTCTTTTCCTAAAATTGTTGTTTACTATTGTAATGGATTGTATGCAAATTATCAATGTTGTGCATGATAAAAATAAAGTGTCATGCAAATAATAATTTGGTGAGGTCATCACAACGAATGCAGTCTATGCTCTCAGTGATATTTTAGTGACATGAATGTTACCAAGTAAACGCTACAGCGTGATCTCAAATATAAGTAAATACTGGCCTTTGCACATTTAGACACCGTAACACAATAACCCTTTGCTTGTGGTGCACTTGAATAAACACAAAAACACACGCATTGTATATGTGAATTTGAAGTTTCCAGTGGGAATTTATGAGTAGAAAAAATAAATAAACATTCACCCAAAAACAACAGAACTGCAATCATTTAGAGTGTTGTATTTAAGGCAAGAAAAATACAAATATATAGGAGTGTGTAAAAAAATTTAAATTCAGTGCATGACGGAGGCTGCTCTATAATTAAGATTCACCGGGGTTTAAAGGTACACCATATTCCTGGTTCTGTACCAAACTCGGTTTTAAATTAATTTGAGTACTGTAGAGACATAAATGAAACTGCTTAGCTTTTGTGTATACCGCTTCAATTATTTTAAAAATAAAACACAAAAACAACAAACTGATGGAATGTTTTTATTTAATTAATACAATAAACTAAAAAAAAGGAACATTTAAATATAAAAAAAACATTTAAGGATGTTAGGGTGCACTTTGATACATTTTGTTCATTAAGCATAATAAAACCAAAGTAATTATACTATTATAAGCTTTGTGTTATAGGTGGGAGAGGCAAATTATTGAAACATCTAATAATATATTTTCAATAAAATAATACATTTTATTTTTAGTAATATGACAGATAAACTCCAGCTTCCCTGCAACCCCGAGAGGGACAAACGGTAACAATTGAATGGATAATAACAAACTAGGAGCTGTAAATCTGGTGTTTCATTTTAGGAGAGTTCAACTGCAACAGCAAGTTTTAGGAGTTTTAATTTTAAATGTTTTAAAGTAAAATAAAGTAATTGGTTGAAGCGCACCATTAATAATTACATCTTATATACCGTTCCTGAACCCTAATGAAGAATGGGGATACGCTAGGGCTGGGCGATAAATCGATATACGATATATATCGCGGGTTTGTCTCTGTGGGATATAGAAAATGACTATATCGTAATATTCGAGTAGACGTTCTCACGCAGCTGCGGGCATTACACTCTCCTCGCTCTTTCCTGTGTCTCCTCACAGACAAGCAGGCGCACATTCATACGTCACTTACTGTCACGTCATACGTATACGCCCTCACCCAGCGGAGAGGTAGCGGCGTGGCTAACGTTAGCTGTGAAGCTAGCGGGTTGTTGTGAGAGAAAGAATGTGCGAATCACGTAACAAATGAAGGAAGAATTAATTCCCAATAAAAACAGCAAGGGGCCCATCGTCTGGCGGTGGTTCATCTTCAAGCGGGAATATGTCGAACAGACAACTTTAATTTGTCATGTGTGGGGCACAAGCGTTGTTACCAAAAGTAGCATTACTGCTAATATGTAGCATCATTTGAAAAGTCACCTGCTAATAACTTTAATAAATACAGTTTTGGTCATTTAACTTAGTTGTGATTTCCTTCTCTGCATGAAAGTTTAAAAGTAGCATATATTAGTGCAGTATGAACAAGAATGTTTTAATGTAGACACATACAATCATCATACTGCTGTGATTATATTCATCAAGTGTTCATTCAAGGCTAAGGCAAAATATCGTAATATATATCGTATACCGCAATATGGCCTAAAAATATCGCGGTATTAAAAAAAGGCGATATCCCCAGCCCTAGGATACGCTGCATTATCTAATCCACTTGTCTTCTGTCCATTTACATATTTAATCGGAAAGCCAAGCGCTCCCAAACAGCAGACTGTGAAGGTGTCCTATTGTACAAAAACAACTTTTCCCATCTCTTTAAGTCCCAAAAAATGTGAAATTAAACGATGGAAACATGGCGGAGATATCTATAAAACATACATGCCTTCTTTCAAACTTGTTTCAAAGAGCCATTTGGAACCTGACACTTTAACTACGTATTTTGCTTTAGTTACGTCAGCAGATATCTCCATACATAGTAAAGGTTTACCCGAGTCCACTATTTAGATTTGTCATCAGTAAGTTCCTCATTTTAATTTATCCTCTTGTTGTGTAGCAGATTGGCTCGTACATGCACATGACTGCTAAAATCCCTCCACTGTTGCCTTTTCAGATAAAAAGCACAGTATTATCCTAACATATCTGTCAATAGATTTAATATAGAAGCGGCAAAAAAATTCAACATGAACGGTGGGGAGAAAACGCAGTCCAAGTGCAATCACAAAAATAAGACCGCACAAAAAATAGTACATTCTAAAGAAACGGTAAGAAAGCGGCTTTGAGATGGTCTGTAAAACTTAATTGAAGCACAATTTTGATCAAAGCCTCACCATTTCATGTAATAAAGACCACTAAAAAGTGTTATAAATGTAGAGAAAAAAAAAATCCTAATATGACCCGTTTTACCAGGGACTAGGGTCTCCAGGCACTGGATTTTCCCTAGCAATATCGCTAGCTCTCCTTTTGCTAACTAAATTCTTATAAAAAGGAACAGACCTGCTGAAGTTGTTGTTTGTACTCTTCGCGGTGGCTCTTCTTCATGTGTCTCTCTTTGGCTTTGGCACTGCAGAATGTGATGAAGCACTGGAAACATTGCAGATTCTCATGCTGGTCTGAGAGACGATGATGAGGAGGAAACAACAGTTGTACATGTCAGTGCAATGTGTCAGTCAACATTACAAACTGTCTTAACCGGATACTACGGTCTGCCAACACCATTATACAGCTAAAACTATAAAAGCAATTAGAAGTAGTATTCTTCAACAACATTTCCTGTGTCCTATGACAAAAGAAGTCTGGATCATTACAATTCTCTTGATGCATCAACAAACAAAGGTATACTTACAGGGTTGAGCAGTAGGTGCAGGGGGTCCATTTACAGAGATGGGCTTGTACGGTTGCACTTTCTTTTCAGGGGGATTTTCTGGAGGTTTATTTGGAAGTGCCCGTCCCATCACAATATCTTCTATGTTTAAAATGTCGGAATCCATCGTGGGATATTATGAAATACCAGCTAAAATCCAGTCTAGCAAGGAAACAAAGCAAAGCACAAACAGTGTGTTAACTAGGGTTTAACGATATCAATATATATATTGCGATTGACACCAAATCAATATCAATAAAAAATGTGTTTTGATATCATTTTGGTCAGAAGAAACAGAAGGAGAGAAGTGGACATGAACAAAGGCACCTAGCAAAACAGGAAGCTGTCAGTGAGCAATGGGAGGGACACGCTGAACAGCCAAGTGCGTAACATTATTAACTATCATGTTTGGCTGCACATTGTTGCTGTCTCGCTGTGGATTCTCTGCATGAAGTGAGAAAAAAAAGAGTGCTGCAGAGAGCAAATAAATTGTCGATATGGCAGTTTTTGGGGATTTTTACGAACGAACCGTAGTTCTTCATCATGCTCATTTTTTCTTTTCAACTATCGTCCGTTCCCTATTTGGATGTACTGAAACAACAGGTAGGAACTAAAGTGCAGGACTGTATGAATAAAATAAATAAACTATAAAAAATGTGCCACTTCAAAAAAAATTGTCCAATAATATTTAAATTCTAATTGCATTTCATCCATTTAAATGTCACACAGACCACATTACTTCCTGGCAGTAAACCTGCAAAAAAATTGTTCTTCGCTGTATTTCTGTTTTCACACTTTCTTAGTTTATTAAGCATTTCTTACAAATTCCTTATTTGTGCACCTATTGTTAAGTGTTTATTGTGATTTTAGAATTTTGTTTACATCGATTTTTTTATGGTTGTGTTGACATTTCCTTTCTTTCCTGCCTCTAAACTAGACCTGGGCAAATTAAGGCCCAGGGGCCACATGCAGCCCGTTAAGCTTTACAATATGGCCCGCTGGACAGTCCCAAATAATTGTTTTTGATCTTTAAGATGGAAAGTGTAGCTGCCATTATGATGTGCAGTTAAAAAAAATAAATAAATAAAAATTTGTTGAAAAATAAAGAAGTGATTCAATTATAAATAAAGATTTCTACACATAGAAGTAGTCATCAACTTAAAGTGCCCTCTTTGCGGATTGCATTAGAGATCCATCTAGATTCATGAACTTAATTCTAAACATTTCTTCACAAAAAAAGAAATTTTAACATCAATATTTATGGAACATGTCCACAAAAAAATATAGCTGTCAACACTGAATATTGCAGTGGTTCTCAAATGGGAGTACGTGTACCCCTGAGGGTACTTGAAGGTATGCCAAGGGGTATGTGAGATTTTTAAAAAAAATATTCCAAAAATAGCAAGAATTCAAAAATCCTTTATAAATATATTTATTGATTAATATTTCATAAAAATATGAATGTAAGTTCATAAACTGTGAAAAGAAATGCAACAATGCAATATTCAGTGTTGACAGCTATATATTGCAGTGTTGCATTTCTTTTCACAGTTTATGAACTTACATTCATATTTTTATGAAATATTAATCAATAAATATATTTATAAAGGATTTTTGAATTCTTGCTATTTTTGGAATATTTTTAAAAAAAAATCTCACGTACCCCTTGGCATACCTTCAAGTACCCCCAGGGGTACACGTACTCCCATTTGAGAACCACTGCAATATTCAGTGTTGACAGCTAGATTTTTTGTGGACATGTTCCATAAATATTGATGTTAAAATGTTTTTTTTGTGAATACATTTTTAAAATTAAGTTCATGAATCCAGATGGATCTCTAATGCAATCCACAAAGAGGGCACTTTAAGTTGATGATTACTTCTATGTGTAGAAATCTTTATTTATAATTGAATCACTTATTTTCTTTTTTCTACAAGTTTTTAGTAAAAAAAATAATTCAAGGAAGACCACCACAAATGAGCAATATTTTTGCACTGTTATACAATTTAATAAATCAGAAACTGAGGACATAGAGCTGTATTTTACTTGTTTATCTATTTTTTTCAACCAAAAATGTTTTGCTCTGATTAGGGGGTACTTGAATTAAGGGGTCCATCACTGAAAAGGGGTTGAGAACCACTGTGATAGGTTACAATCCTTGGCAATTATAAATTACAATACCGCAACTGTGAGAGCGTTCAAAATGGCATATTGACTGGATTAAAAAGTCGTATTAATATAAAAGGTACAACTTGTTTATTACGGTAGTTAGATTTAGATGTGTTTCCACACCGCAGCCACTCGGGTTTCAGTAACGTTCGCTCGCCTTTACAGGCCGCGACTCGTTAGCCCCATGTAGCTCCAAACTAGCAAGCGCTACGCTTATCTGAATGCAGAGTTTTGCCTTGCCGAAAGCCGACATACGTCATAACATGCATCTGTTTGGGGTTTGTGACGACAGTAATAATGACAGGAATTAGAAAAGCACAAAGTCAGATTAGTGAACTAACGTAATGCTAGCGGGCTAGCTGGCTAGTGCTAACAACACAGAATGCCGCGCACACAGGAACTAACACTTCTCCTTCTTTAACTTTGGCTCCTTGAATGGTAGCTGCGTTTACATTCGCGCTATAATGATGGTGTAAATACAATGCCGATGAGTAAAGCGTTGACTCAAAAAGAACGTAATGATAAACGTTTACATTACCTCTAACCGTTCTTTGAATGTAGTTTGACTGACAAGACTTGACCCCCGAGAGGTAAAAAGCATAGATCGGACACTTCCAGTCGCGGGTCGTCCAACTAAGATGGCCGCCGTCGCTTCCCACCTAGGAATCGCCTGAAAACACTCATTTTATGCAAAACGCTCTTTGCGGCATTGACGCAGGAACAGCTCGAATTTACAATTTCAGAAATATCAGCAATACGGACGCCGGTTAATTACTAAATCAGAATAGCATGTCATGAACGTAGTCTAGGAAAGCGTTGAAATCGCTCTAGTAAGTTCACGTCTATGGCGATAGTCACGGTCACGTGACTCAAACTTGGTGAGTGTTCATTGAACAACCTGATTGGTGGAATACTTTCAAATGTACAACGTTGTTTACAGTTACCATCCATCCAGAGCCGGTCCAAGGTATAAGCGAACTAAGCGCTTGCTTAGGGCCCCGCGGCCACCAGGGGGCCCCCAAAAGCAATTAACAAAAAAATCTTATTTTTTATTTTTTGCATGTACGAGTCTGACTGATGATTTCTAAATGATCAAATATATATTATTGCAGTGGTTCTCAGCCTTTTTTCAGTGAAGTACCCCCTTTGAAATTTTTTTTAATTCAATACCCCCTAATCAGAGCAAAGCATTTTTTGGTTGAAAAAATGAAGTAAAATACAGCACTATGTCAGCAGTTTCTGATTTATTACATTGTATAACAGTGCAAAATATTGCTCATTTGTAGTGGTCTTTTTTTTAACTATTTGGAAAAAAGATATAAAAATAACTAAAGACTTGTTCAAAAATAAACAAGTGATTGAATTATAAATAAAGATTTCTACACATAGAAGTAATCATCAACTTAAAGTGCCCTCTTTGGGGATTGTAATAGAGATCCATCTGGATTCCTCAACTTAATTCTAAACATTTCTTCACAAAAAAATAAATATTTAACATCAATATTTATGGAACATGTCCACAAAAAAATCTAGCTGTCAACACTGTATATTGCATTGTTGCATTTCTTTTCACAGTTTATGGACTTACATTCATATTTTGTTGAAGTGTTATTCAACGGATATATTATAAAGGATTTTTTTTCTATTTTTAGAATATTTTTTAAAAATCTCACGTACCCCTTGGCCTACCTTTAAGTACCCCCAGGGTTACGCATGCCCCCATTTGAGAACCACTGTATTATTGTACAGAAACACAATTTACTACAGTAGTAACTTTATATTTGTTTATAAACTGTTATGTTACCTTGTTTCTGGTAACTCTGTTCATTAATATTATTTAAGTATTTGCTTGATATTTAATTTAATTATGTTGGTTTTTGTACAATTGAAATTGTTTCTTTTTATATATATATATTTAAGTGATTTTAATGATGCACTCTATTGTTTTTCTTGCACTACGAATTATTTTTGCACAATGCTGTTTCAGGTTTTGGTTACCAAAAATAATAAAGTGAATCAAAATCAGCATTATTGTCCAGTTATGTTTAACACACATGGAATTTAACTTCAGTAGACTGCGCTCTCTTTGTACAAAGTAAACATTAAATATGAACAATTAACTACAAATAATAACAAGTAATTAAAGACTAATATGTATAAGACTGATGAGACATGATGACACTTTTACTGTAAATACAAAGCTTTATCACTTGGACTGTTCAACCCCAGGCCACTCTTGTAGCTGAATGTTTTCTACATTTTAAGATTAGGAACCATATGCGGCACTCTGGACATCATTGGTTCATTCATTGGTATTTATGTTCTTAACTGGGCCACCCCCATATCTTTATAAATGGCATATCATTTGTAAAGACATGCCAGGCTGACAATAGGATAATGTAAACAACACTGCCAGAGCCGCAATGAGTTTATAGTAGGTGTGTGAATCAATATTATCGGCAGAAATAGAGGGCCCCAAAATCAAATTTTGCTTAGGGCCCCATGGAGGCTTGGGCGGGCACTGCATCCATCCATCCATTTTCTACCACTTATTCCCTTTCGGGGTTGCGGGGGGGCTGGCTCCTATTTCAGCTACAATCGGGCGGAAGGCGGTGTACACCCTGGACAAGTCGCCACCTCATCGCAGAGCCAACACAGATAGACAACATTCACACTCACATTCACACACTAGGGCCAATTTAGTGTTGCCAATCAACCTATCCCCAGGTGCATGTCTTTGGAAGTGGGAGCTGAGCCGGATTACCCGGAGGGAACCCACGCATTCACAGGGAGAACATGCAAACTCCACACAGAAAGATCCCCAGCCTGGGATTGAACGTCATATTGTGAGGCAGACGCACTAACCCCTCTTCCACCGTGAAGCCCAGTTACAGGTTTTCTTATTTAGCATTGCCAAATACACGCGTTCATACCGAAGTACATGTCACACTACTTCCTTAACATAAATGACCGCCATAACCACAACACCAGGGGGAGCTCCACAAACCACGTTAAACCCAGATTCCGATCTAACAAAGGTCTTAACTCATTCTCTTTCTATGCCACATTAATGTGGAATGCACTCCCAACAGGTATAAAAGTGCATCTCTATATTCCTTCAAAACCGCTCTAAACAACACCTCCAGGCAACTTCAACTCTTTACTAATACCCTCCTCCATTCACATCCCATCTCCCCGGATTATAAATAATCTAATGTAAATAATCAAATGTATTTCTAATGTATATACTTGTTCTTATGCTATCTGAACTCACTATGTTCTCTGCTGGCTGTACTTATCCTACTAAGTAAGACCTACACTGTTTCAATGTCCATTTCTCTGTTGATGCAATTGTTGATGACTGAAGTACCAAAGCTCCTCATCCCACCCCCCGGATTGTAAATAATGTAAATAATTCAATGTATATACTATGATGATTAACCTGTGTGATGACTGTATTGTGCTGATAGTATATATTTGTACCATAAATTGATTAACGTGGACCCCGACTTAAAGAAGTTGAAAAACTTATTTGGGTGTTACCATTTAGTGGTCAATTGTATGGAATATGTACTGAACTGTGCAATCTACTAATAAAAGTATCAATCAATCAAAATATCAATCAATGTAATGGTTAATAATGGCTCACTAGTACAATACTAGGTCTTTTCTGCACTTAATATGTAGGTAATACACAATGTAGATGCATTGTGTGGTCAATGTAAAAAATAAACAAAAACAACTTTGAAATGCTGTTACAAAATATGTTCACGAGACTTTATTTTGAGTAAGAAAAGACAATTTAAGGTCATAATAGTAAAAGGTGAAAATTATTTTCCCCAAAATTTTCAGCGCTTGTTTTGTAGTGGACTTCACCGTGGCAGAAGGGTTAGTGCGTCTGCCTCACAATACGAAGGTCCTGCAGTCTTGGGTTGAATCCCAGGCTTGGGATCTTTCTTTGTGGAGTTTGCATGTTCTCCCCGTGACTGCGTGGGTTCCTTCCGGGTATTATGGCTTCCTCCCACCTCCAAAGACATGCACCTGGGGCTAGGTTGATTGGCAACACTAAATTGGCCCTAGTGTGTGAATGTGAGTGTGAATGTTGTCTGTCTATCTGTGTTGGCCCTGCGATGAGGTGGCGGCTTGTCCAGGGTGTACACCACCTTCCGCCCAATTGTAGCTGAGATAGGCGCCAGCGCCCCCGCAACCCCAAAAGGGAATAAGCGGTAGGAAATGGATGGATGATTGCATGTTTTGTAGTGTACAGAATGGCTCCACACAAAGCTTCTTCCATTTATCCATCCATCCATTTTATACCGCTTGTTCCATTCGAGGTCGCGGGGGGTGGCTGGAGCCTACCTCAGCTGATTCGGGCGGAAGGCAGCGTACAAGTAGACACCTCATCACAGGGCCAACACAGATAGACAACATTGACACTCTAGGGCCAATTTAGTGTTGCCAATCAACCTATCCCCAGGTGCATGTCTTTGGAAGTGGGAGGAAGCCGGAGTACCCGGAGGGAACCCACGCAGTCACGGGGAGAACATGCAAACTCCACACAGAAAGATCCCGAGCCCAGGATCTAACCCAGGACCTTCGTTTTGTAAGGTACGTGCACTAACCCCCTCATCCACCGGAGAGCACAGGCTTCTTCCAATGCAACATCAATTATTGATATTATTATTGTTTATCATCACACTTATGCTATACCTTTAAGTTGAAATACCTGTACGTTTTCTTTCTGTATTTGAAAGCAGCATTTAAACATGTCTCAAGTTAAACTCAACAATAAGTCAGAAACATACACATTGGAAAACATGAAATAATTAAGTCATAAATGATTGGTTTTAGTAGTAGAGCATATGTATGACTTTTGAGCAAGTCTAACTATTTTCACCTTTTTCTATTAAGACCTTCGCAGTAAACACATCTTCAATATATCCAACATTTGACATGTCTAAAATTATTTATAATATACAGTATTTATAGACACATAACAAGCACATTCCCATTTGTGTTTTTATACTTCAGATTTCTGGAAGAATTGCAGGAATATCATTGTAATAGATAAAGAACAGGCAATAAATACTATGATTTTGTTTGAAGTCGTCCCAATTTCAGATTATCAATGTTAACAGTTAAGCAAATGTTACTGCAATTACCACGGTATTTGTAGAAATGTAAATCATAATGCAATGAATCTATTTATTTTTTGTATTTGGTGTACTGTATTTGTACAAAAGCAAATGTTTATATTGTAGGGATGTAACAATGTGAACATTTCATATGACTGGTATCATTCTTATCGCAGTATTGTTGAATGTGCTCGAAAAATACACTATATTGCCAAAAGTATTTGGCCACCCATCCAAATGATCAGAATCAGGTTTTCTAATCACTTGGCCTGGCCACAGGTGTATACAATTAAGCGCTTAGGCACGGAGACTGATTCTACAAACATTTGTGAAAGATTAGGCCCCGCTCAGGAGCTCAGTGATTTCCAGTGTGCAACTGTCATAGGATGCCACCTGTACAACAAATCCAGTCGTGAAATTTCCTCACTCCTAAATATTCCAAAGTCAACTGTCAGCTTTATTATAAGAACATGGAAGAGTTTGGAAACAACAGTAACCCAGCCACGAAGTGGTAGGCCACATAAACGGACAGAGAGAGGACAGCGGATGCTTAAGGGCATCGTGCAAAGAGGTCGCCGACTTTCTGCACAGTCAGTTGCTACAGAGCTCCAAACTTCATGTGACTTCCAATTAGCCCACGTACAGTACGCAGAGAGCTTCATGGAATGGGTTTCCGAGGCCGAACCCAGGCCGATCAGCTGCCTCTAAGCCTGTACATCACCAAGTCCAATGCAAAGCATTGGATGCAGTGGTGTAAAGCACATCACCACTGGACTCGAGAGCAGTGGAGACACCTTCTCTGGAGTGATGAATCATGCTTTTCCATCTGGCAATCTGATGGAAAAGTCTGGATTTGGAGAGCGCCAGGAGAACGGTACATTTGGACTGCACTGTGCAGAGTGTGAGATTTGTTGGTGGAGGAATTATGGTGTGGGGTTGTTTCGAAGGAGTTGGGCTTGGCCCCTTAGTTCCAGTCACAGGAACTTTGAATGCTATAGGATACCGAAACATCTTGGACAATTCCATGCTCCCAACCTTGTGGGAACAGTTTGGAGCGGGTCCCTTCCTCTTCCAGCATGGCTGTGCACAAGTGCACAAAGCAAGGTCCATAAAGACATGGATGACAGAGTCTGGTGTGGATGAACTTGACTGGCCTGCACAAGTCCTGACCTGAACCCGATAGAACACCTTTGGGATGAATTAGAATGGAGACTGAGAGCCAAGCCTTCTCAATCAACATCAGTGTGTGACCTCACCAATGCGCTTTTTAAATAATGGTCGAAAATTCCTATAAACACACTTCGCAACCTTGTGGACAGCCTTCCCAGAAGAGTTGAAGCTGTAATAGCTGCAAAAGGTGGACCGACATCATATTGAATCCTATGGGTTAGGAATTGGATGGCACTTGAAGTTCACATGTGAGTCAAGGCAGGTGGCCAAATTGTTTTGGCAATATAGTGTACTTGTACACACACTTCAAAATTATTTAAAATTTTTTTAAATAACTAATAAAAATAGAGTTACAAAAGCCACTATATTTAATGTTTTGTGTTTCTCATGCTTCACAAATATTGGTTTGTATAATAGCCCTTTAAGATGTATTTAAATCAAAAGCGCTTAACAAATAAAATGTATTTTTATTGCCAATCATTTTTGGCTTGTGCCATCTTATTCTATTCAGCGGTCCTTGAAGGCACCATAAAAACACCTCCGTCTAAAGAATGATCACTTTGTTTGAAGAGAGCACAGCTTCTAAGTTCCATGTGCACAATTGAATATTTTAGCGGTTAAGAAAGCAATGTGTTTATACAACTTTCGATTGAGGTATGTTGTTTCTTAATAGGGAAAAACAATATGAGTTTAAATTAGGCTATGTTGTTTCTTAATAGGGAAATACAATATAAGTTAAAATTGGGGCATGTTGTTTTTAAATATATAAAGACGTTAATGTCTTTTGTTTTCATGTTACAATTTAAGCTAGAGTGCTGGCGCCAGTCAGTCCATGAGTTTGACAAAGTGCAGTCATCAATCATTTTAATTAAATCGGTTATATTAACCGTCGGGAGTTTTACTGCGGTTATCATTATTACCGTTCATTGTTACATCTCTATTATATAGTCAATACCTTTGAAGGTGTGGACTGAAAGGTTGGCATTTAGAGGTTTCCTGAATTTGCTTGATTGTGGAAATTCAAAAAGCAATTATGGTTGCGCGATATGCAAAGAAACACACAGCACTTAAGACAGAGAACCCGAGATGTGCGCTGGCAGTGCCCAAATCGACACCTTCCCCCTTCGCCTTCGGCCAGTTGCTCTGGCCAATGACCTGAACCGTCGTACCGTGTGGCTGCATCAGGTAGGGAGCTTTCTTCTACTGTGCTGGGATTAGGAGGGTCAGTTCTTGCGTGAGTTTTTCCCGAGGTTGGTTGAGGGAGAACAGAGTGCTGAGAGTCCATACCGCTGGAGTGGATCAAGGCTTTGGACACCTGTAATCTGAAGTCCATTAGAGACAAATGTGCAGGGTTGGTCAAGTGATCGTGTTTGTACAGGAGCCAGGAGTTGACCAAAGCCAGATCTGTTAGGTACCAGAGCACGGTGAGAGGCCAGCATTTTGGCAGGCTGCTGATTGGGATGGAGTAAAGATTTAACAAATCTCTGTTGAGGCGAGCTGCTGTCTGAGCTTTCTCAAAGTTGTCCATAAGAATGGCCATGTTTCTCTGACTGTGCCCCGCCGTGGATAAGATGAAGCCGCAATGCGTCCTGCGCAGCATCAGCCTGCCGTCCGAGCTCACAAACTCATCGCCGATTTGACCTCTTGCCCCGCCTACCCGGCCTGCACTCTGGATTCCAGCAGCAAGGAGGCGCTCAAGCATTGCAGGGGTGGAGAGTTCTTGTTTGCACAGAAACACTGTGCTGTCTTTGGGCACCATTTTTTGTACGACATCTTCTTTATCAGACAGATCCACTTTAAAATCCACATGTAGAAGCAAACCCCCAAATCCAATTAATGTCGTGCTGTGCAGAGCCAGCATGTTTTTGTGTTCTTTTGTTAAGGGAATTAAATATTGGTCAACTGCATAGTTCCCCTCTCTTCTAAATGACTGGCACCCTTTTTGGAAGCGGTACAATAATGGCAGAACCTTCCACAGAGGGTCCAAAGTGTCATCAGACGCTTTTCTTTGGTAAGACATGTCAGCCTGAAGATGAGAACTGTCCCCCGACAACCCATTTTGCAAGTTAATGCAAGTTCTTTCTTCAGTACCATTACTATTTACTGGATCTTTTGCAGCAAGCTTCAACACCCGCGACAGCTGAAGAAAGCGGGAAAGTGTCATGGCGTCCGCAATTAAGGACACCTTGGTCAAGTCCTCCCAGTAGAGTCTAGAGCTGGGAAACTGGAGGAAACCAAATTAGCTTGGTTAATTTTGCAATCAATTGACTCAGACCATAAGAACAAAACATATTGATGCAAACCTTTAATGTTCCCATTGCAATGTGGATGCCAACAAACTGTGCTACTTCTCTCACTGTGACACAGTTAGGAGTGCTGGTACTTTGATTGGTGCACTGGGCTATGTCTACCCAAGTGTCCCAGCCAAAATACCTTGAGAAGTATTGAATGGGTCCTCTGGTCTCTCTTGGTGCTTGGATCACACTTGATATAAACAAAAAACAATGACATATAATCATAATTACAGTGGTACTTCAACTTAAGAGTGTTTTAAGAAATAATAATTTAAGATAATTGTAATGCTTTAGGTTGCAAGCAAAAATCTGAGTTACAAGCATCACCGCCATTAGTTGGCGTAGCAAATGTCACAGTAAACCTCCCCCGTAAGATTAAACCAAAACATCCGTTCTTACTTGCCAGCATTAGCTGATAGCAAAAGATCGACATAACTTTGTTTTTACAAGCATGGGAAGGAAGAAAGTGACCATGAAGGATAGTGCTGAGAAAAATTATTAAATTAAAAAATATATATCATTAAAAACATGACCGAGCGTTTCACCGACTTGGCGAAACAAATCGAGCGTATCACAGTACTACAGTAGCACCATACGTTTTTCTAAATCAAAACAAGAGTCATTGTCTTTACTGAATGACCTCAACAATTTATTTTATTTTATTCTATATTATCCACGTATTGTGGAGTAATACAAAGCTTAAACCAATTATTGAGAAGCTTATCAAATTCCCCTAATCCCTACTAGAATCATAAAATATACTTCATAGTCCAGTGCAGTATTTTGCAGTCAGAGGACTGTGTGCTGTAAATGATATTAATTTTAACAATTTTCTGAATTACAAATAGTTTAATTTGCACATTGTCTGCCTCACCTTAGAACCTGTTTGTTTCTCAGCATGTTGCCAAAATATTGTAGGTGGGAAACTGGGCACCTCACGATTCGATTCTGATTCAGGAGCTACGATTTGGTAGAAAATCGATTATTGAGACATTTTTAATTTATATATATTAATACAGTTTTACATTTCTTCATGTTTCACTAAATAAGTGTTTATCGCTTCAAATTTTTAAAACAGTACATTTGTAATAAAAAACAGTTAAATTAATTCCCATATTTATTAAATTAATGGAAATGTGTGCAAAACTGGACCATAAGTGAGTCCCACAAGTCCCACCGACGGCAGTGCACGTCCCAGGGCTCCCGGCATGTCCAAAACGCACCCAGCAAAGGCCCACCAAAGGGAGAGAGAAAGAAGTCGGAAAAAGTCCAAAAAAGGTGTAAAATCACCCGGGATGGAATCCCTCAAGTCCCGCTGCGGGCCGCGCGTGTCCCGGGGAAGTGCCTTTAATAAAGGAGCTCGTCGGATTATTGGGTGAGGTGGCTCGATGCAGTCAGCCATATTTTAGAACTGTCTGCATTACTTTACTTAGTACAAATAAATCGATTATCAACTTTTGACGTTTACTAATGAATTTCATATTCGTCCATGTCCGAATTGCGATGCATCTAAAAATCGATTATCCCCCTCCCCCCTCTATTTAACACCATGTGATATCAATATCTTGTGCTGATCAGACAATATACTGCAGAGAAAAGAAAAGGTGAGGCAGACAGTACTCTGCCACACCTGAAAGCATTGCACGTGTGCATCAAACTTTATTGCCTCACCAGCCATGAATCTCTCAGCACCTAACTCATTCAGCGTGAGTAATAGAGTAGTAAAGTATGTCAGTAAGTAGAAGTAAAAAGTTGCTCTTTACTTTTGTGTCGTTACGCCTGGCTGGTGTGAGCCATTCTTGTGGAAGTAGGCCATGACTTCTGCTTCACAGTCAATGTAAGGTGGAGGCGATTCCAAACTCACTGCATCCTCTTCATCAGAACTCTGGAAAAGAAGGCGCTGCAACTCTGGTAGATTCTGCGACTCTGTTTCGGCATTTGTGAAAAAGTCAAGTATTCCATATTTATTAAGATTATTAAAATAAAATGACAAAACAGAAAACCATTTAACTCTTGTTATTAGTACACTTACAACAACTGAAATGACAGAACATTAAACCTGGGTCGATATTCGATAAGTCACTTAACCGAACGATAAATGATAATAAATTTGATAAGTTTGCCAGCCTCAATCACAGCCAGGTGCATGCGTTGTTACGGGCTGCAAGAGGCAGAGCGGTCGCTCTTGGCGGCAGCTGCGGGCGTTTGTACAACGTGCACTTGAACAGTAACAATGAGAACCGCTGTAAAACTCTCGACGGTTAGTATTACCGTGTTAAATTAAAATTTTGGAAAAAGAGTGACTGATAACCACACGTTGAAAAAAACTTATGGAACTGGTCACAACTTACAAGGCCTTCACAAAAAATTTTAAAATGTGGCTTATCAGCTGCCAGCACTAAAAGATGAGCCTGTTTTGATGCTAAGATAAATGTTATGTTATGTTGTATTTTATTTTTGCAGAAACTGATCAATATACTGTAAACTCCACAATGTCAAGTTGAAACAGGCGGGAGGTGTGTTTAACAGATAACTAACTGACGTGAAAAGGATCACCAAATTTGCATTTTTTTTTTAAATAAAATTTGTAAACATTTACAAATTCAAATGGAGGAAGATAAACCTATGAAAACAAACCAATTAAATCATATGGCTAATATGAAGCCAAAACAATATTCAATGTTTCCTCTGCCAACAAAGTCAATCGTGTGTTTATTTTAGTTGTTAACAAAGAAATTACAACTTTGTTAAAATATTTTAGTGTGAGTTTAAGTACTTTTTGAGCACATCCAACAACACTGCACTAATAATGATAATCCTAAGCATTTTAGTCGCAATAACTTTATTTAGCCATATTATTTATTATTTTAGTTGTGTATATTTGAGGGTTATTCACTGACAGAACATATTTTATTGCTTTCGGTTGTGATTTTTTTTTTTTTTTTAAATAAAGTACACACTTTTGCAAAGAGAGTATCTTTAATTTGTATCATTTGTTTGTTTTATTTAACTTGGATATTTAAAAGTTTACATTCCAATTGCAATGCTAAAATATATAAGAAATACAAGTTTGTTGCATTCTTAAGGGTAGACTTGCATTATCATTATGTATTATCATTACATAAGTGGTTATTTGGACTCAAAATAATAATAACAATAACATTGTTTATTGGCAATAATTTGTAGGTCAATATATTGTCAAGCAAAATTTGTTATCGACCCCGACATACAGAATATTCATGAAATAAAATGGCAAAATGCTCACTGCTCAGTGTCAAGGTGTATTCCAGTCATTGTACTTATTTCTGTTGTGTAAATTTTTTTATTAACTGGCATGAGTAAGGATTGCAATAATTATGACATGGCTACACTGTGCACTTGGGCCTGGGCTCATGCATGAGCAAGCATACCGTGGGCTTTAACTTTGTGGATTATTTGAATTTGTACTGATTTGTTGTTGTTGTGTAAGGTGAACAATATAATGAATAAGTGGCAGGAAGTATGCGTTGTTTGTACAACACACCCCGGTTGAGGGCCTATGCATATGCTCATGTTCCCACTTAAGCTAAAAGGGGCAACAATAGAATATTATTTAGAATATTTACATTTGTATTCTGATGTAGTGAAGTGAAGTGAATTATATTTATATAGCGCCTTTCTCAAGTGACTCAAAGCGCTTTACATAGTGAAACCCAATATCTAAGTTACATTTAAACCAGTGTGGGTGGCACTGGGAGCAGGTGGGTAAAGTGTCTTGCCCAAGGACACAACGGCAGTAACTAGGATGGCACAAGCGGGAATCGAACCTGCAACCCTCAAGTTGCTGGCACGGCCACTCGACCAACCGAGCTATGCCGCCCCAACACAGATATATACTGTGTTCTTGCAATGCCAAATTTGCCACCTATCCACACAATTTTATGGAAATTAGTAATTCCGCTAACAAATACAAATATGGGGTACACCTGCTCAAAGATAAAGCTCACTGTCAGACAGGTTATGTTTTACGTTACATTAAAACAATGACATAGTGTGAAAATGTTGGCAGTTTTTCAATATGTAACATCTCTACACATCCAATAAAAACAAAAATTTAAAAAACAAACCTTGTTCATCTGCAATATCACCAACCCCCATCTCTGGTTCTTTCATATCTTGGTAGTCTTCTTGACTGTGTATGCCTTCATCTGTTAATACGATTCAAAATTAAAATGTGTTCTATTATCTTTTATACACTGTGAACACACCAAAAAACGTCCCAAACTCACATAAATTACATTCCGTAGTTTGATCTGCCGTTTGTCTGTAATCAGCTTCTGTGGATAAACTTCCACAGTTAGTTTGATCAGACCCCAAGAAAATATCCTTCTCCTCCTCCTTCACTGGGTAGAAGATGCACTGTTTGTTGCTGAAGTCAGGGGTCACATGACAGTCCCTTGTTGTCTCCTCGATGTCTGTGACTAAACACAAATATTGCTAATCAGTCTCTGAACAGCTCAAAATGGGTCTAACTGGCCATGCAGTTTTTGATCAGCGAGAGAAATTTTTTTGTCACACACATGTTTTGAATAACATATTCTTATGAATTAGTTGTAAGGTTATCCTGTTGCCTTATTTTTTCATAGTGTTTAATGAATCTTTGTTGCTCTTGCTCGATTATAAAAGATGTGGATTAAGTAGCTGGTCTAAGAAGAAGAGGAGCAACATTTATAGATTTAAAATATTCAGTGTTTTATTATTCATGGTCTAATATTGTGAACCCCACATTTTGTATTTTTGTGTAAATTCAGTTTTTTTGTGTACATTCTGAGTGTCTTTTTCTAGTAAAAAACTAAAAAAAACATCTCAAAAATGGAATGAACTTTAGTTTACTTACTAAATTATGTACATAAAAATATAGAAATCAAATCAAATCAACTTTATTCATAAAGCACATTTAAAATTTACCACAGGGGTAACCAAAGTGTTGTACAATGGGCAGGTTAAAAGATAATACGAGGACCGAGCAAACAACACAACACAAACAGAACATGATAAAAAAATAAAAAATAAAAACATAAAAAAAAGGTTCACAGCAGGTGTATAATGGGGCGCAATTGCAGGATGGATATCACTCACTGTTAAAAGCCAAAGAATAAAAGTATGTTTTTAAAAGAGATTTAAAAACAGGAAGAGAGGCTTGTCTAACACTCAGAGGTAGGTCGTTCCAGAGCTTGGGAGCAGCAGCGGCGAAAGCTCTGTCAACTATAAGCTTCAGCCTTGTGTCAGGGACCGTCAGTAGCAGCTGATCGGCTGATCTTAGGGATCGGGTGGGGCAGTAAGGCTGAAGGAGGTCGGAGAGATATGTTGGCGAGAGGTTGTTTAGACATTTAAAAGCAAATAGGAATTTAAAATTGATTCGATAACGCACAGGGAGCAAGGGAAGGGACGCTAATATAGGGGTGATGTGCTCACGTCTGCGGGTCTGTGTTAGCAGACAAGCAGCAGAGTTCTGCACAAGCTGCAGGCGGGCGAGGGAGGCCTGGCTAATGCCTTCATACAGGGCATTGCAGTAGTCTAAATAATTTGAGATAAAGGCGTGAATTAATCTCTCAAGATCATGTCCTGACAGAAGCGGTTTCACTTTCGCTATTTGGCGTAATTGATAAAAGCTTTTTTGAACCACGCTGCTGATTTGTTTTCGAATTTAAAATCTGAGTCGAACTTTACCCCCAGGTTTGTGACACAGTCCTTGAGATACAGGGTCAGAGTGCCGAGGTCAACGTTGGGGGAGGGAGAGCAGAGCGACCTGGACCGAACAACATAACTTCTGTTTTGTCTTCATTTAGAGTCAGGAAGTTAGCTGAAAGCCAGGCTTTGATGTCGTGCAGGCAGTCAATGAGACGTTGAACTGTGTTATTTTGTGCAATGGGAAAATAGATCCGGCAATTATCGGCATTAACATGAAATGCAATACCATACTTCCTAAAAATAGAACCAAGGGGGAGAAGGAAAGTGTGATTTACAATATCGACTATGAACAATAAAACTCTGATTATTTACAACATATTAACATTGCTCTTCTACTTCCCAGACCACCTCCTTGATCGACATCTTTTCTAACCGAGCAAGAACGACAAAGATGCAACAAACAGGGCAAAACAAATGCAAAGGGTAAAAAAACATCCCCATATTCAATAATAACACTGAAATTAGTTCTATAGTTTAAAAACATTCAGCGGGCCACTGGATTATGACATGTTATGACATAACACCTGGTGGTCAGGTGCTTGTGTGTATGACATCACACCTGGTGTCAGGTGGTAGTGTGTCTGACATCACACCTGGTGGTTGTGTGTGACGTCACACCTGGTGGAAGGCACGTGATTAGAATTGAATGAAAAAGACTGAAAATAAGCCGGGGGGCACACAGATGTTTCATTAAGTTATTTATATTATTTACACATTACTTTGGTTCCTTCGCATATTACTTTAGCATTGTTGCTTTGATGGCTCTGACAATGGCAGTTTGCATTTTACTTTTTGTTTCGGCTTTAGTGGATTCTGCCTTGGATCTTACAGCAAATTTCTGTCTCTTCAACTCCCTCTCCCCTTATAACTGCTCCAAATGCAAAAATCATAAAGAGTACAAACAATTATTCTAAAAAAAAATATATTGCAGTCATGCTGTTTATGTTTCAAAATGGTTCAACTATTCAATGTCAATATATAAAGAGTAGAAATAATGAACAAAATGTCAGCTACTGTCCTGTTCAAAAACACCTATGACAATGAAATGTAGCATTTAGACAGGTTATACTGTAGCAAAAGTCATCACATGTCTGCCACAACCATGTGTGTTCTTAAATGTGTATCCCACGTCTTCCATCGAGAGCAGTTTTGATTTGGGCTTACATGGTAAACAACTAAAATGAATATTTTGGGCATCGTTTTATCCAGACGCATAGATTTGTCCAAATGTGGCCAAGTAGATGTATTGTGGGTTTCCTGGATGTCATCTACATCGCTAAAAGAAACATCAAAGGAAGAGAATCCCTCTGCCATCTTCCACTCTTTTTTAAAAATATATAAATCCCCCGTTTGAATATTCCCTCTTCTCTTCTCCGACTCTCTCGTCGTAATTTGGGATGTGCATGTCTGTTGTGATTTCCCTTCCTAGTTCAATGACCCGCCCTATCTTGCTTCTGATTGGCCTGTCCTTAATATTTTACCCTAATCTTAACCAATCGTTACTCATCGTAGTAAACCAACTAACCAATCATGGATTCTCTTATACGTTCACCAACCATTCATCATTGATGTTTCCCGTATATGTTGTTCCCTGCCCGTGGAGTTACTTTGCTATGGAGCTTCAATTTTTAAGTTAATAATTTTTAATGGAATATCAAAAACCGTACTCATTACGAAAAAACAATGTTTTGGCAGGTACGGCAAAGAGACTAATCAAAATTTAAACACAAATTGTAGGTCGGAAAACGAAGAAAAATGGAAAATATTTTTTCATATTTTTACAGAGATAAAAATGATGGATTTCCGACTATAGACGGAAAAATCACATGCCTGCCTGTTCGTCAGGTGCTAGTGTGCATGATGTCACACCTGGTGGTCAGGTGCTAGTGTGTGGTTTTACACCTGGGGGTCAGGTGCTCGTGTGTGTGTGATGTCACACCTGGTGGTCAGGTACTAGTGTGTGACGTTACACCTGGTGGTCAGGTGCTTATGTGTGTGATGTCACACCTGGTGGTCAAGTGCTAATGTGTGTGATGTCACACCAGGTGGTCAGGTGCTAGTGTATTTGTGCTAAAATGTGTGGCATCAGACCTGGTGGTCAGAAGTGTTTATTATGTTGAATTATGCCCAGGTATTCCACTTAACTTGCCTTTTTCTTTGCTGTTTTGCAAGATCCGTGTAACGTGACTTCAAACTTGACACCTCATTGTCTGGTACAGAGACAGGATCAATTGCTTCAGCCTTGATTTACCGGAAGTGAGTCTCGCTTTTTAATGCAGCAAATTTTTTGACATAGAATTTTTCAACGCTGAATTTTTTTTTCCATTGAATTTTTAAACATTCAATTTTAATACACTTAATTTGTATAAACCAACTTTTTTACACTGAATTTTTATACACTGACTTTTAAAACACTGCATTTTTCAATGAAATTGTCAGCATAATTTGATGTAACAAAATTCAGTTTACAAAATTTGGACGCAAAAAATTCAGTGTCAATAAAAAGCTTGCGTAGTAAAGACACACATTATCCTCCATACAGGGCACAAGGAACCATTTGCACTCACAATCCCACCGATTGACAAGTTAGTCTCTAACTGGCCTAACAATATGTTTTAGACTGTGGGAGGAAATTGTAGGACCGTGAGAAAACCAATACAAGCACGGAAAGAACATGTAAATTCCACACATGGAGGTCTGAGCCAAGATTCATAACACATTGAGGTAGATGCATTAACCATTGTGGAATAATTTGTTTAAAATGAGTACTTACATGAACTGCTGGAATGTCTGCTATCTGGTGTGGCCTGAGCATCATTCAGACCAGCGCTGATTTCCTCTTTTACCAGGACCGTTCGAATGTCTTGGTTTTGCAGTGACAGGATTTCTTTGTTACTTTCATTTTGAAGTGAGGAATCTGATGCATTCTCTTCAACTTTAATCCCTAGGCTAAGAGGCACCTCTTTAGCAGCAGTGCAGTCCTCACCCTGAAAATAAAATAACATTCGAAAGGTGTGTTGTGTTTGCTGGTACTATTTGACAATAAAACAAAATTACAATATCCCACCTGTCTTTGATTGTTACATGTGGACATCAGATGGATCGGTTTGTTCGCCAGTGGTTGTCCAGAGGTGACAATCTTCGTAAGGATGATTCCTGGAGATGATGATTCCATAGGCTGACTCTCCTTGTCAAGTTCATCATTAATGGACGCAGACTCCAGCTCAAACACACCTTGCTCTTCCGGGGCTGCATAGGATACTTCATCCAATGTAGAAGATGTGAGAGGTAGAAAAGTGCAAGGAGCAGGGATGACATTGGGATCACATCTTGGATCTTTGATGGCTGGCTGTGAAGTCTGCACAAGGGCCTCAGCTTCATTTCTCACTTGGGAATCACAGCAAGGTTTTTCGTAAACGACTTCACAATCCTCAAGTTTTTCCTCCATTTCAGTCCCTTTTACAACATCTCCATGTGAATTTGTTGGTCCTCTATCCCCTGTTGAACTCTTTAAGTCTGCTTTCTTTTTGATCTGAACTAACACCTCTTCAACTTCTTCTTTGACTTGTGCTTGCTCTGTGGAGCAAGACACAGACTGCAAACATTTTCCAGCATTGCTGATTATTTTTTCATTGCTCCTTTCATTTGATACATTTTGGGAAGGGGTACAAAAAGACACACTGTTGCTTTCATTTTGTTTTACAACAGTAACCAAGTCCACCCAAAGAAGATCATTCTGCGTAATGTCCCCATCAATGGTGGACTGGATTTCCGATTCGGAACAGAGGTTCTTGGGGGTACTTTCTTCTTGCTGTTCGTCAGTGTACACCAAAGCTTCATTGCTGTCTGGGAGGGGGTTGAGACTAGAGGCCTTGCAGTTTCTCAATAATTTTAAAGTAGGGGTATGTTTTTGAGAGTTAGGAGGCTCACCACTGACTTCGTCAGCACATGGACCAGGTAGAGAAGGGGATGGAATCAAAGCAGGAAATGAGACACTTCGTTCTTTGTCCTCCATTGCCATCTCAGGCTCAGTATCCCAACCAGTGGTAGGATTCATCAGGCCAACAACTCTTTCTGGCTGGCTAACATCCAACCGGGAGACCCCTTCAAAAATGTTTCCGTTGGTGAATGTAAGCCCAGGACTCTCCATAACATGTACCTTTGCTTTGTGCATCTGAAAGGAAGCTACTTCACTGAATATCTCACCACAGTTTTTACACTCCAAGGCTCGTTTGGAGTGTGCAGATGTTATCACACCTTCGGTATGCACATCCGAGGGAGCTTTGCGTTTTCGATTGGTCTTGGGCTTGGCTGGCTGTGTTTCAGGTGGTTGATGTTTAGAATTCATAAAGGACAGCAACGATAGAGCCTTCTGCTTTTTTGGGGGTTGCTTTCCTTTTTTCTTACACTTAGCATTGAGACTATTTGTAGAGTTTGTTTTACGTTTGGCCTTGCCTTTTTTGCTGTGCTGCGTTTGCTGATCACAAGGGGGAGCTTCCGGTGACTGCCCTGATGTTTTTGATGGGTCCAGTTTGTGAACCTTTAACTGGGGCTGCTTGTGACCTTTCAGCAGAAGAAGGGTGTCTTGTGCTATCTGCACACCAGTTGAGTCTGCTCGGCTTTTGCTGGTTTTTGGACTACTTTTGACTTCCTTTTTTTTTCGCTCTTTGGTCACGACTTTTGATTTGTGGGCCCCACTTTTTTGCAGCATTTTAGATTGTGTTTTCTTCTTTTTAAGAACTGCCTTTTGTTTGTTTATATTCTGAACTCCAGAAATGGAAACTTTTTCATTTTTTTTTAACTTTTTTGTCTTCTCTTTGCTTGTTGGATACATCTGTGGGACTTTGGCTAATGGTGATGTATGGACATCAGTTGAAGACAGTAAATTCTTGTTTTTTTTACCTTTATTGGAGACCACCTTTTTCTTCTTTGATGGCACTTTATTCTGTGGCAGCTTTGTCTCCCCAGTACTCACAGATTCATCTTGGGTTGACAGGCAACTCTGAGGCGGCGTCCCTCGTTTTTTGTTTCCTTTGTTTTTCTTTTCCTTTTGTGGGCCAAATTTTATTACAAGGTGAGATTTTTTTGCTTTTTTGGGTTTAGATGGTTTGCCAGCACTTTGTAAATCCTCATCAAGTATGGTCCCTATCAATTCTTGCATATAACTTTGTATAAATAAAGCCCTGGCAGGCTTCCTTTTGCGTATTTTCACAAGCTCTTGTGCTGACATCACATTAACAGGTAACTCTGAGATCTGCGGCTGCTGATTAGTGTGTGAAGGTGATGGAATCGTCTTCTTAGAAGAAACATCCACAACTTCAGTCTGACTTTCCACCTCATCCTCTCCCTGCTTTGCATCAACTAGTGATTGTTCATCCTGTGTAGTCTTCTCTTGATATTCTTGGAGATTTACAATGTCTGACACACAGTGGATCTGACCGGGGTCCTCGGTTTGAATCTGTGAGAGAGAATCCACCTCAGGGTGACATCCGGGTTCTTCTGGACCTTGTGTAGGTGCATATGAGAGATCATGTTTGCTTTGTACATATGTTAAGTTCTGCTTAACTGCAGGTACGGATGATGGGACTGAAGAGCCAGATTCCGTTTCTATACTTGGGCAAGGCGTTTTTACCAGCTCAGTTGTTGGAACCAATAAGGTGGGTGAAATTTTCTGGTTTGGTTCATTCTGAGATTGTTCCAGCTCAGCAGTTGGTGTCAGGGCAGGCGTAAGTTCTAATGTGATAATTTGTTCACGGTCATTTTCTTCATTTGTGCAAACCAATGAGTCCGTGGTATTGGAGTATGTTGTATTCATTTCAGGTTGTGAATGAATTTGATGCATAAACTCTCCCTCTGCCTCCATTCTTCGTACATCTGGAACGAAACCAAGCGCAAAACTTTCCCCTGACACTATATGGGTACCAAATTCTGAGAACGGCGGGTTTATCAACTGTCCATCAGGCGTAATTGGTTCCAATATGATGGTTTGTTCCATAGGATCATCTGAGTTCAGAGGTAAGTCTCCTTGTATTGTCTTTACATCCACCTGTGTCATTCCCGTAAAATCCAACTGGGGAGGTTTAGGATATAATTGTTCTGGTTTAGATTGCTCAGGTATCTGCTGGATTTCCAAAGGTGGAGCATTAGGAGGTACTTGACCCAAAATGACAACTTGCTTTACTTTCTGGATGTTTCCCAAGGATTCAATGAGCCTGTGAATTTGCTCTGTGTCGATATTGCCATCGACTCTCTGGAGCGGCCCATGAGGCTCCAACTGGAGCATTGATGGTTGGGAAATAGATATTGGCATTATGAGTGGGGACGTTTGTGTTAGCTGAGATCCAGAAAGAGGAGGTTTGTTTAATAAAGCTGGCGATAGGTTATGCTTGGCTTTAAGATGACGAAGCATTGTCTTGAGACTCATGAAGGCGGCCTTGCAAAGGGAGCAGGGGTATTTCTTTGCTGAGGGATCTAAAGATTCAGAGAGCAAACATAAATTGGGGTATTTGATAGTCACAACTGTAAATCACACATATATAGTGGAACCTCTAAAGTCCAATACAAAACTGTTTGAATCCAATATTCAATGATCAATCATTACAAGTGAATATGTGTTACAGACCCAAAATGCTGATACCATTAAGCCCTTTAAGTGCGGAGGTAATTTTTTTTTTCCTACGTAACATTTTAACATTATTAATTGTCACAAGAGTTTAAAGAGAGCTTAACATATGTATCACAAAACTAATGTCAACTTAAAATGAACAACAAACCCTGACAGAGAGGGTACATTACAGCATTAGGGTAAGGTTGGGCGATAAGGGCTAAAATCTATATGTATTGCATCCTCCTGCTATAGAGATATTTATCGTTGTATATTATTTTGTATATACTGTACATTAGAAGCTATTCAAAACAGATTACGGAGGCTCCTAATTTAGCTGCTGATGTATGCAATTACATCCATCCATTTTCTACCGTTTGTCCCTGGGAGCTTAGCTCAGCTACATTTGGGCGGAAGGCTGTGTACACCCTGGACAAGTCGCTTCCTCATCGCAGGGCCAACACAGATAGACAGATAACATTCACACACTAGGGCCAATTTAGTATTACCAATCCATCAATCGCGTCATTTCCGGTTGTATTATTTTCTCAAAACTATTATTAATCTACCTGCTAGAGTACTGTTATTTGGTTATTTTCTGTTGTAACATGGGTCTAGCTATGCCTTTGGTAAAATGTAATAAACACTTATTGTTCCGTTCTTTCAATACTTGACATTAGTTTTGGTCGATACTACAAATTAATACTTTAAACTTTCAAGACCATTAAATGATTTAAAAAGTGATCACGGTTAAATTAGACATACACACGATGGCGATTTTAACAATATCAAATAAAATATTTCCTACGTTTGGCCGATTGAATTTCTTTGGGTTTTCCCCTTAAAACCCTCCGTGTCCATGGACTTATTTCCTGAGTTTGTAAACAAAAACAAAAAAATGTTTTGATGATAACATTAATATTTATCTTACCACTGTTGTATTGACCACATACAGTACTGATGATGTACTTAAGATATGTGTATCTATCCGGCAACCTTTGTTAACATTCAAAAGCTCTTGTTTAGTGGTTAGCAGTTAGAATATCCTCCTACAGTGTATTGTGTAGCATGTTAAGCTATTCCTCGTACTCCAGTTATAATGTTATGTGTAAGAAAGAGTTTATTTGCCGTCATGGAGGCAAAAATGGCTCACTTTGAAGTGGCTTTGTACTGTGGAGCGACATTAGCCGCTTGGTTGAATGCTACAGTGCATTAATTGCTTGTCGCTGTCATATTTGCGGGACACAGTTCCAATGTGTCATCATCATGCCATATCACTGTATGAAGGTAGTGTTAAAAGTTCTATCTTTGGACACAATTATATCAGTCATATTGTACAACGACTACAAACCCCGTTTCCATATGAGTTGGGAAATTGTGTTTGATGTAAATATAAACGGAATACAATGATTTGCGAATCCTTTTCAACCCATTTTCAGTAGAATATGCCACAAAGACAACATATTTGATGTTCAAACTGATAAAAAATTTTTTTTTGCAAATAATCCTTAATTTTAGGTTTGATGCCAGCAACACGTGACAAAGAAGTTGGGAAAGGTGGCAATAAATACTGATAAAGTTAAGGAATGCTCATCAAACACTTATTTGGAACATCCCACAGGTGTGCAGGCCATGATTTGGTATAAAGGCAGCTTCCATGAAATGCTAAGTCTTTCACAAACATGGATGGGGTGAGGGTCACCACTTTGTAAGCAAATTGTCGAACAGTTTTAGAACAACATTTCTCAACGAGTTATTGAAAGGAATTTAGGGATTTTACTATCTACGGTCCGTAAAATCATCAAAAGGTTCAGAGAATCTGGAGAAATCACTGCACGTAAGCGATGATATTACGGACCTTTGATCTCTCAGGCGGTACTGCATCAAAACCGACATCAGTGTGTAAAATATATCACCATATGGGCTCAGGAACCCTTCATAATATCACTGTCAGTAACTACAGTTGGTCGCTACATCTGTAAGTGCAAGTTAAAACTCTACTATGCAAAGCAAAACCCATTTATCAAACAGTTTGTGTTGTGGTTTGTGCAGCCCTTTGAGACACTAGTGATTTAGGGCTATATAAGTAAACATTGATGGATTGATTGAAACACAGCCAGAAATGCCATCAGCTGAGCTGGGCCCGAGTTCATCTAAGATGGACTGATGCAAAGTGGAAAGGTGTTCTGTAGTCTGACAAGTCCACATTTCAAATTATATTTGGAAACTGTGGAAAATAACCATTCGGATTGTTATAGGCGCAAAGTTCAAAAGCCAGCATCTGTGATGGTATGGGGGTGTATTAGTGCCCAAGGCATGGGTAACTTACACATCTGTGAAAACACCATTAATGCTGAATGGTCCATACAGGTTTTGGAGCAACATATGTTGTCATCCAAGCAACGTTATCATGGACGCCCCTGTATATTTCAGCAAGACAATGCCAAGCCACGTGTTACAACAGCGTGGCTTCGTAGTAAAAGAGTGCAGGTACTTTCCTGGCCCGCCTGCAGTCCAGACCTGTCTCCCTTTGAAAATGTGTGGCGCATTATGAAGCGTAAAATACGACAGGGGAGACCCCAGATTGTTTAACGACTGAAGCACTACATAAAACAAGAGTGGGAAAGAATTCCACTTTCAAAGCTTCAACAATTAGTTTCCTCAGTTCCCAAACGTTTATTGAGTGTTGTTAAAAGAAAAGGTGATGTAACACAGTGGTGAACATGCCCTTTCCCAACTACTTTGGCATGTGTTGCAGCCATGAAATTCGAGGTCAATTATTTTCAAAAAAAAAAAAAAAAAAAAAAGTTTATGAGTTTGAACATCAAATATCTCGTCTTTGTAGTGTATTCAACTGAATATGGGTTGAAAAGGTTTTGCAAATCATTGTATTGTGTTTATATTTACATCCAACACAATTTCCCAACTCCTATGGAAACGGGGTTTGTATATCTTGGGATGTTTTATGCCAGGTATTTTTTTCAGTATGAAGTATAATACTACTATATTTAGCCTCATGTTTGTATGATGTATTATTATAAAATTAGATGTTGAATGTAGTCAAAAAGTGCTGTTTGTTGGCAGTGGTAGTTACTTACCATTATTTACATGATCAATTCGCATGATAACTAATTTGTATCTGTTTTCAACTTGATATATGAGTAGTTACATTACTCACATTGTACTGGGAAGCAAATCATATTCCTTTATAGCAGTGATTCTCAATCCGTGGTATCTGTACCACTAGTGGTATGCAAGCAAAACTATTAAATATAATAATAAAACATTTGCCTAGTTTTTATTGAACACTTCATGTTTGTCATTATGGTGGTACTTGGAGAGTTAAGTTTTTTCTGGTGTAATACTTTGTAAAAAAAGTTTGAGAACCAATACTCTATAGCAATTTCTAGTTCTGTGGAAATTATCACACTTTTCCATCATCTATTTGCGTTCATCTGTCATGATGTTGACTTTAGAGGCTCCACTGTATACCAGCGTCTCTTACCACGCTTTTTCTTCCGTATTACTTTGCCCTCTTGTGCCTGGGCCCCCTCCGGCAAGTGTGACAGCAAATGTTTCTGCAGAGCTTTGGACTCGCTGAACATGTCCCCGCACGCCTTGCGAGAATACGGCAACTCCCCAGTGTTTACGCAGCGGTGATACTTGAACAGAGTAAACGTTTTACAGAGTTTACCACAGTCAGGACAGGTAAAACCGTCTTCCCCAATGTGAATCTTTTTGTGACGCGTAAGCTCCAACGACTTTTTAAAGGCCTGGCTACAGAGAGGACACTTGAAACGTTTCTCCTCTGCATGAGTTTTTTGGTGGGCCCTAAGATCGGTGGAGTTAGTGAAATGGCGGTCGCAGACATAGCAGGTGAATGCCACATTCGCCAGGATGCATTGCTCGTACTCAGCGGGATGGCTCAACTTCAGGTGACGCTCTTTGCTCTTGGTGTCGCTGAAGATGATGTGGCACTCGATGCACTGCAGGGACAGCTCCGATGCTGCAGAGCAAAACACGACATCATTTTTGAAGAAATAAAAGGGTGATGCACTTTTAAAATAGGAACTAATGTTATTTTCTTTATTATTTTCAAGGTGATGTGACTCGGGTCGCAAAATTCCGGGAATATTCAAAGTTGGAAACTTTCCATGGGCATTAACGGAAATATATGGGAATTAATGGAAAATGAATGGGAATAAACATTGAATGCAACATTCTAGATCTTGCAACATGATTATGAGCTAAAACAACCTGATTTAATACAAATTCAGTCGAATTTCAACCCTGCACCGTGCATTCCTCCATCACATGCCCAGATAATTCCCAGCATGCTACTACACACTACAACAGGGTTATTGAGGCCACACTAGTATTTGAGTCCAAGGACTTCATCCAGTCAGGTACGTGTGGATGATATTACTGCGGTAAATATATTTTGTCGAAGGTATTTAAGTTTAATAGAGGTGTAATTGCTTTTTACTCTATGACTGTAAACTACTCCAGCAGACTTCCACTCAAGCTAGCTAACTAGCTGTTCCTGTACTAGTTAAATAATTTTGCCGCCAAGATCTCTAGCTAGCTAGGTTTATGTACCACCACAGTCTCATAATGAATCGAAAGTATTTCTCCGTTAGCCATGATGCTAGTTTTCTCTATGTTAAATCCCATTCATTTTTTTTATATTATTAGTTTTTTTAAATTATCAATCCAACAAAACAATAAACAACAATACCAAAATAATGCAATTCCAATTCCAAACCCAGCAACATTCAGAATAGCAATAAACAAAGTAATTGAGAGGACACACAAACATGACACAAAACAATCTAAAAGCAGTCAAACAAAAATGAATATTATCAACAACAGTATAAATATTAGTAACAATTTCAACATAGCAGTGATTAACCATCCCCCATTGACATTATAATTACAGACATTTATAAAAAAAAAAGTAATAATACAATTTAAAAAAGGAACAGTAGTGTCACAGTAGCTTACACTTGCATCACATCTCATAAGCTTGGCAACACACTGTGTCCGATATTTTCACAAAGATAAAATAAGTCATATTTTTGGTTCATTTAATATTTAAAACAAATTTAAATATTGGATCCCATATTCCAATATATGACTTATTATTATCTAAACCAGTGGTTCTCAAATGGGGGTACGCGTACCCCTGGGGGTACTTGAAAGTATGCCAAGGGGTATGTGAGATTTTGTAAAAATATTCTAAAAATAGCACAAATGTAAAAATCCTTTAGAAATATATTTATTGAATAATACTTCCAACAAAATATGAATGTAAGTTCATAAACTGTGAAAAGAAATCCAACAATGCAATATTCAGTGTTGACAGCTAGATTTTTGTGGACATGTTCCATAAATAATTTCTTTTTTTGTGAAGCAATGTTTAGAATTAAGTTCATGAATCCAGATGGATCTCTATTACAATCCCCAAAGAGGGCACTTTAAGTTGATGATTACTTCTATGTGTAGAAATCTTTATTTATAATTGAATCACTTGTTTATTTTTCAACAAGTTTTTATTTTTTATTTTTTTCCCCCCACAATTTAATAAATCAAAAACTGATGACATAGTGCTGTATTTTACTTTTTTATCTCTTTTTTCAACCAAAAATGCTTTGCCCTGGGTAGGGGGTACTTGAATTAAAAAAAAGTTCACAGGGGGTACATCACTGAAAAAAGGTTGAAAACCACTGATTTAAAGTAAATGCAGTTTTTTCTACTGATATCAAATCCCATTCATTTATGATCTGTAAAGTTCAACTAGCAAATACTAAATCAAAAATGTGTATTTTCCTCTTCCTTCTGTTTTGCTAGCCATTTTGTTGTCATACAAGAATGTAGGTTATAGTTTTACTTAGCATGCTGATTGAGTGTTCATATATTCATCGAGCCTATTTCTATTCATTTGTCCATCAGTAAGATATTTTTAAAGACTACTCCAATTATTTAGCTGACTATTTACTGTATATCTATGTGTGGCATTGCATTGGTGTTTTACAAGCTTCTCATCTTATCCTACAGAATAAGAAGGACGGTGTCCAACTTTGAATGATCAAAAAATGTTCAGAATTTCCAAACTTCCTGTGGTAAATTTGCGGAAAGTTTCTGGAAATTTACCGGAAACTTTCCACCCCTTTGCAACCCTAGATGTGACTCCCAACAAGACTACCTCACACAGTGAAAACTGATACTGTGTATGTATGAAGTACCATAAAAGGTAAAAACACAACCAACCATTAGGAATGGGCGATCGGACTTAAAATTTACAGTATATTGCAATATATATTGCAGCCTCCTGCAAGAACAATATATATATCACAATAAATGTTTTCGTATGTACAAACCCCGTTTCCATATGAGTTGGAAAATTGTGTTAGATGTAAATATAAACGGAATACAATGACTTGCAAATCATTTTCAACCCATATTCAGTTGAATATGCTACAAAGACATTTTTTTTGCAAATAATCATTAACTTTAGAATTTGATGCCAGCAACACGTGACAAAGAAGTTGGGAAAGGTGGCAATAAATACTGATAAAATTGAGGAATGCTCATCAAACACTTATTTGGAACATCCCACAGGTGTGCAGGCTAATTAGGAACAGGTAGGTGCCATGATTTGGTATAAAAACAGCTTCCCAAAAAATGCTCAGTCTTTCACAAGAAAGGATGGAGCGAAGTATACCCCTCTGTCCACAACTGCGCGAGCAAATAGTCAAACAGTTTAAGAACAACATTTCTCAAAGTGCAATTTCAATACATTTAGGGATTTCAACATCTACGGTCAATAATATCATCAAAAGGTTCAGAGAATCTGGAGAAATCACACCACGTAAGCGGCATGGCCGGAAACCAACAGTGAATTACCATGACCTTCGATTCCTCAGACGGCACTGTATGAAAAACCGACATTAATCTCTAAAGGATATCACCAAATGGGCTCAGGAACACTTCAGAAAACCACTGTCACTAAATACAGTTCGTTGCTACATCTGTAAGTGCAAGTTAAAGCTTTACTATGCAAAGCAAAAGTCATTTATCAACAACATCCAGAAACGCCGTCAGCTTCTCTGGGCCCGAGATCATATACAGTAAGAGTGACTGATGCAAAGTGGAAAAGTGTTCTGTGGTCTGACAAGTCCACATTTCAATTTTTTTTGAAAATATTCGACATCGTGTCATCCAGACCATAGGGGAAGCGAACCATCCAGACTGTTATCGACGCAAAGTTCAAAAGCCAGCATCTATGATGGTATGGGGGTGCATTAGTCCCCAAGGCATGGCTAACTTATACATCTGTGAAAATACCATTAATGCTGAAAGGTACAAACAGGTTTTGGAACAATATATGCTGCCATCTAAGCGTCGTATTATTTCAGCAAAACAATGCCAATGCCACATTCAGCACGTGTTACAAAAGCGTGGCTTCGTAAAAAAAAATTCCGGGTATTTTCCTGGCCCGACTGCAGTCCAGACCTGTCTCCCATCGAAAATGTGTGGCGCATTTTGAAGTGTAAAATACGACAGCGGAGACCCCGGACTGTTGAACGACTGAAGCTCTACATAAAACAACAATGGGAAAGAATTCCACTTTCAAAGCTTCAAAAATTAGTTTCCTCAGTTCCCAAACGTTTATTGAGTGTTGTTAAAAGAAAAGGTGATATAACACTGTGGTGAACATGCCCTTTCCCAACTACTTTGGCACGTTTAGCAGCCATGAAATTCTAAGTTAATTATTATTTGAAAAAAAAAAATAAATAAAGTTTATGAGTTTGAATATCAAATATCTTGTCTTTGTAGTGCATTCAATTGAATATGGGTTGAAAAGGATTTGCAAATCATATTCCGTTTGTATTTACATCCAACACAATTTCCCAACTCATATGGAAACAGGGTTTGTAAATGATAATAGAAAAAACAGGTTACAAAGGCTCCTAATTTAGCTGCTGACATACTGGTAACATATTGTTTCGGATGTATTTTTTTGTTAAAATTATTATTGATCTACTTTCTAATTTACTGTTGATATATGGTTGTTTTCTCTTGTTACATCCATTCCACATGTATATTCAAATGTAATAAGAACTTATTATTTTGTTGTTTGGATACTTTACATTAGTTTTGGGTGAAACTACACATTTGGGTAACGATCCAATACCAAGTAGTTACAGTACAGGGGCAATATTGGTCATACCAATGCTGATACTGAAACTTTAAATATTAAAGATCTGTGAAATATTAAATTTTAAATCACAGCTGAGATCTGAAAAAACACAGAATATGTAGTAATATCAAAAATATTGCCATATTCCCTTTTTAATAAACTTTCAAATAACGACAGTAGCGCAAAATTTCTTACTAAAAGCAAAAACTATAATTGGCTCCTTTTTCCTTAGCTCAACAACAACAGTTTTTTTTTAATGGTTGATACTGTAGTATCGACTAGGGCTGCGAATCCTTGGGTGTCCCACGATTCGATTCAATAGCGATTCTTGGGGTCGCGAGTCGATTATATATCAATTTTTTCGATTCAATGCGATTCTCGATTCAAAACGATTTTGTATTCATTCAATACATAGGATTTTCAGCAGGATCTACCCCAGTCTGCTGACATAGTAGCAGAGTAGTAAATAAAAAAAAAAAAAAAGCTTTTATAATTGTAAAGGACAATGTTTTATCAACTGATTGCAATAATGTAAATTTGTTTTAACTATTAAACGATCCAAAAATAAGACTTATTTTATTTTGTGAAAACATTGGACAGTGTGTTGTCAAGCTTATGAGATGTGATGCAAGTGGAAGCCACTGTGACACTATTGTTCTTATTGTTCTTTTTTTTTATTTTTTATAAATGTCTAATGATATTGTCAATGAGGGATTTTTAATCACTGCTATGCTGAAATTATAACTAATACTGATACTGTTGTTGATAATATTCATTTTCGTTTCACTACTTTTGGTTTGTTCCGTGTCGTGTTTGTGTCTCCTCTCAATTGCTCTGTTTATTGCAGTTCTGAGTGTTGCTGGGTCAGGTTTGGTTTTGGAATTAAATTGCATTGTTATGGTATTGCTGTGTATTGGTCTGTTAGATTGATAAAAAAATAAAAATAAAATAAATACATTTTAAAAACAAAAAAAATTAAAATTGAATTTTTAAAAAATGAGCATTAATTCTGAATCGCACAACGTGAGAATCTCGATTCGTATTCGAATCTATTTTTCCCCACCCCCCTAGTATCGACCATTACGTGATACTATATTTAGTATTGTGACTGTCGATCATTGTATCTATCTGCCCCACCCGTATAATTTCAGGAGCTTTAGCTTAGAAGTTAGTTATGTTTTGTTTTTTTATCCCCCTGGAGTGTAGTGTAGTATGTTTAGCTATTCCCTGTCTTCTCGTCCTCCAGTGATAATGCCACATGTAGGATTTGTGATTTAGGAGCCGCACTGTTGAGGACGTTGTTTTCACTTGTTACTGTCGAATTTGCGAGACACAGCTAGAATGTGTCACCATGTTTTTTTTTGTCCTGTTCAGCCATTCAGGGTAATTATATTGTTAATGTAGATGACCAAAACTGCTGTACAGATTTTGTTTTTACAAAAGAGAAGTATGGAATACTTCCATCCATTGATTTTCTACCGCTTATTCCCTTTTGGGGTCGCGGGGGGCGCTGGCGCCTATCTCAGCTACAATCGGGCGGAAGGCGGGGTACACCCTGGACAAGTCGCCACCTCATCGCAGGTATGGAATACTTCTCTTGTTGCTTTATTTGTATTTGACACATTGATTAATTTAATGTTTGTCGCTGCTGGAGTAGAGCAAGAGGGCATAGAAAGAAGAAAAAAACAAAGACAGAGGGGGGGAAATTGCAGGGACAAGTGGGGGATAAGACAGAGAGACAACAACAAGAGAACAACGTCAGCAAATATGATATGTACAAATATAATATGAAAAGTGATAGCAACTAAGCAGTTAGTGAAGACACAGAAATGACAATGAACATTATTTCACTACAAATGGAGCATTAAAAACACCAGAAGAAATGGCACTATTGGAAACGAATAATAATAATGACCTATATCATCAACAATACAATTTTTTCAAATGCAAAAATACATATGTGTAGTGAAAACACGAATTACAAAAGAAAGCAGATAAATGGTGGTGGAAGAAAGAGACATACGTTCGATGAAACGTGTAACATGCATCTGTTTGACCAATACCATAGTCAACTCAAAGGTACATTTAGTACATTATTACATTACTTCATAAAACTACTGTAATTTATTGTACTACATTTTTTTATTGTTTTTTTTTTTTATACAATATTGCTTGAGTCATAGCAAAGACTATAAAAATGGGCCCCTTTACCTCCCTGCTTGACACTCAGCATCAAAAGTTGGAATTGGGGGTTAAATCACCAAAAATGATTTCCGGGGGCGGCCACCGCTGCTGCTCACTGCTACACTCACTTCCCAGGAGGTGATCAAGGGTGATGGGTCAAATGCAGAGAATAATTTCGCCACACCTAGTATATGCGTGACAATCATGGGTACTTTGACTTCATATAAAAGTTTGTGTTTATTTTTAAAAGACTCCATACATGTAGAAATGGTGCTGTTTTGGGGGTTGGGTGTGATGGGACAAGCACTAGAGATGTACGATAATATTGGCCTGCCGATATTATCGGCCAATAAATGCTTTAAAATGTATTATCGGAAATTATCGGTATCGGTTTCAAAATGTACACAGCGCCAATAAACCTTAAAGGCACTTCCTTTGCGTGCCGGCACACTCACATAATATATGCGGCTTTTACACACACACACACAAGTGAATGCAAGGAATACTTGGTCAACAGCCATACAGGTCACACCGAGGGTGGCCGTATGAACAACTTTACCACTGTTACAAATATGCGCCACACTGTGAACCCACACCAAACAAGAATGACAAACACATTTCGGGAGAACATCTGCACCGTAACACAACATAAACACAACAGAACAAATACCCAAAACCCCTTGCAGCACTAACCCTTCCAGGACGCTTCAATACACACCCCCGCTACAACCAAACCTCGCCCCCACACACACACACACACCTTTGGACTGAAGCTGTGTGCCTTCATTGTTTTTGTAGCTGTTGTAAATAATGCACTTTGTGAAAGTCAAGGTATGGTATTTCCCATAGTTGTAATGGGTATCAGGATTATCTCAGGGAGCGCATGTCCCAAATTCCAAGCTGTTTTGAGACAAGTTAAAAAAATAATGCACTTTGTGACTTCAATAATAAATATGGCACTGCCATGTTAGCAATTTTTTTCATAACTGGAGTTGAAGTTGTTCTCTTATGTTGGAAAACCTTGTTTTTGATTGATTGATTAAAACTTGTATTATTAGATTGCACAGTACAGTACATATTCTGTACATTTCACCACTAAATTGTAAAATACAGCACTATGTCATCAGTTTCTGATTTATTAAATTGTAACACAGAGCAAAATATTGCTCATTTGTAGTGGTCTTCCTTGAACTATTTGAAAAAAGATATATATAAAAAAAAAAAAACTTGTTGAAAAATAAACAAGGGTTTCAATTATAAATAAAGAATTCTACACACAGAAGTAATCATCAACTTAAAGTGCCCTCTTTGGGGATTGTAATAGAGATCCACCTGGATTCATGACCTTAATTCTAAACATTTCCTCACAAAAAATAAATTATTTATGGAACATGTCCACAAAAAATCTATCTGTCAACACTGAATATTGCATTGGTGCATTTCTTTTCACAGTTTATGAACTTACATTCATATTTTGTTGAAGTATTATTCAATAAACATATTTATAAAGGATTTTTGAATTGTTGCTATTTTTAAAAAATCTCACGTACCCCTTGGCATACCTTCAAGTACCCCCATATGAGAACCACTGGTTTAATGCATCCAGCGGGGCATAACAACTAAATTAAGCATAATAACGTGTTAATTCCACGACTGTATATATAGGCATTGGTTGATATCGGAATCGGTAATTATGAGTTGGACAATATCGGAATATCGGATATCAGCAAAAAAGCCATTATCGGACATCTCTAGCATCTCTGATTTCAATTTATCTCAATAGGAGATTTTTATTCAAAGTAAAAGTATTTTGAGTTAAAGGCCTACTGAAATTAGATTTTCTTATTCAAACAGGGATAGCAGGTCCATTCTATGTGTCATACTTGATCATTTTGCGATATTGCCATATTTTTGCTGAAAGCATTTAGTAGAGAACATCGACGATAAAGTTAGCAACTTCTGGTGCTGATAAAAAAACCTCGCCTTTACCGGAAGTCGCAGACGATGACGTCACAAGGGTGAGGGCTCCTCACGTCCTCACATTGTTTTTTTAATGGGAGCCACCAGCAGCAAGAGCTATTCGGACCGAGAAAACAACAATTTCCCCATTATTTCAGCGAGGATGATAGATTCGTGGATGATGATATTGATAGCGAAGGACTGGAAGAAAAAATAAAAAATAAAATAAAAAGCGACGGCTCCGGGCGGCGGCGGTGTGAGCGTTTCAGATGTAATTAGACACATTTACTAGGATAATTCTGGAAGATCCCTTATCTGCTTATTGTTTTAATAGTGTTTTAGTGAGATTGTAAAGACATACCTCGAGGTCGGATGGCTGCGGTGAACACGCAGTGTCTCAGAGAGAAGCAGAGGAGCCAAGCTCACAGCTGCCTTTTAAACAGCTACTGCAGGAGGACGAATAATCCAATGATGTCTCCGGTAAGATATATATATCACAATTTTCCCATCCAAAAACCTGCTGGTTGACGTAGAGAAACATGTTCGCTTGACCGCTCTGTGTTAAAAATAAAGAAACACCGACTGTGTCTCGGTGCTAAAGACAGCTGCAATACACCGCTTTCCACCAGAAGCATTGTTTTTATAGTCTCCATTATTAATTGAACAAATTGCAAAAGATTCAGCAACACAGATGTCCAAATTACTGTGTAATCATGCGATGAAAAGAGAAGACTTTTAGCCATAACTGGTGCTGAGCTAATATTTCCTGACAGTCCGTAAAGTCATCATTCTGCGACGTTTTCAACAAGAAACTCCGCGGGAAGTTTAAAATTGCAATTTAGTCAACTAAACCGGCCGTATTGGCATGTGTTGCAATGTTAATATTTCATCATTGATATATAAACTATCAGACTGCGTGGTCGGTAGTAGTGGGTTTCAGTAGGCCTTTAAGAGCTACATCACATAACCAATTGTACTCGTAAGTTGAGGAAATAGTCATCTGTTTCAAACAAACACAATTTAAACTCAGAGCAAAATAAAACGTGACCTGTACTATGAACACACAACATTTATCCCAGAGTGATGAAATAACGCCTAATCGCCAACACTGACACTGAAACAAAAAGGAATGAGGACGTTCACACAAGGTTACTTACATGTTAGTGGCATAACCACTGGCTTGGTCATGTCCATCTTCAGAGGATCACTCATTGCTTTCCTGGGGTTGAAACCTTTGATTTTTTTCTTCATCTTTTCTTCATTTGGGACTTGATCTTTATTGGTGCTCAGTGTCAACTCTGACTGAGTTTTCGGACCCTCGTCCGCTTTCATCGTTTCTGTGTTTTCGGCGGGTTCTTTCCCCTCTGCTTGTTGAAGTAATTTATCTGCGGATGTTTCATTTGTTAGATTCATATTTGTGTCTTCCATTGGAAGATGCCATGGCTCCTTTTCAACCGACTGCTGTTCTTTTGCACCTGTTTCAGTTGATGCTGACTCAGTGGAGCTGGTCTCATTGTCCAGTGTGGTTTGGGTCCTCAGGGGGTTTGGTCCACTGTCCTCCTGGGCTGGGCTCTGCATGGCTTCTCAGCTGCACTTGTTCACAAGTTTCTGGGAATCAAGACACCACAGATACAAGCAAAATAGCACACATATTAAGCCATTCCGGTAAGAAATACATTGCAATGGCTAGTGTGTGTGTGTCCTTTGTTTTCCAGATGGCCAAGTAGGCAGGAGTATGAATAGGATACTGCATTTGGATTACAAAAGACAAGTGATGGAGATGGGAGTGCAGCTGCCGGTTGTCTGCTGTGACCTAAATTCACCATATTTGTGTTAGTGGACTAAAAATACAAATAATGTACAAAGAAACATTACATACACTGATGTGATAGCATTGTTAGCATACATTCGGTGATATATAATGCGATAAGTCAAGCTACAAATCGCTAGAATACTGCAAACAAATGTATCCGCGTTGTATATATGTGCATATATTTTAAAATGTTAAATTAGGACGTAATTCGCGTGTTACCTGCGCGGGTTAGTCCATAAAATCATCACAGTAGCAGTTCACACAAAGCAAAGCGTCCTGTGTCGCCGAAGCGGCGGACATTGTGACGTCACGACGGGGAATCAGCTCATTGAGGGGAGGGGCACTCTTGTGCAGAGATATTGTGGGCCAAACCGCATTACCGCCACCTAACGGACAGGAATGTGAAGTGTTGGTCATTTAAAATGTTGCTGTTGCGTTTGTGTGATTCCAATAATCATGTCAGATTATTCATGTCTAAAAAAGACAATACACACACACAGACATACATTTATATATATATATGTATATATGTTACCATACATATGTTCAAAAATGAAATACAAACGTATACATTGCATTTTTTTAAATGACTAAATAATTAGGATGATTTTGAATAAATAAAAAATGTTTTGCACGATTACATGTATAATACCATGTCATATATATACATATATATTATTTACAAATATATTACACAATAGTGGAATATTTATTGCAATCTGAATAATATTCAGAACCTTTTTTTTAAATGATCAAATATGGATGGAACAGGGTGTTTGGAAGAATTTAAATCTTGAACAAAAACCACATTGCAAAATCTTTTATGGCAATAATTTTTCATGTTTTATACTATTCTGAGAGAAACAATATCTTTTTTTAGACAGTAATTACTCTGAACCATAAATGTTTATAGTTGTCGTTTCCTATGTACTGTATAAAAGGTTTTAAATAGTTTATGAAATATTTTAAATGCATTTTTTGTAATAACACGTTGGTTTCTTGAAATGTTTTGTATTTTGTAAATATCATACCACTCTTTTAGTCATACAAACACTAAAGAAACGACTTTTTGGTTACAATTGATGCATTTATTGCACCTACCATCTTAATCTTATATGAACAGCATCAAAGTCCTCAAGTAAACCACTGAGGACATAGTAAAAAAAAAAGTTTTTTCTAAAATATACAAATTCAAAATATTGATTCATAATTTGTGCTTAACCACTCATTATTTACCTCTGAAAACACACAAACTATCGTAAAGAGATCTTTTATTTTGCACGTACTGGTCAATATGGCAGACATTTTGGGAAGACAGATGTTATATTACAGAACAAAAAGTGTAAGGCTTAGATAACATTTCACCTGAAACCAAACAATTAAATAATACTAAAGGAAACAATTAGTAAAATATCAAAAGAAAGAAAAGCAAGCATGTTCTTATTCTTGAAACATATTTACTGGTATAGCCAATAATTTAAAAAACGTTTTTTGAAGTACAGTTTATGACAAGTTAGATTTCATTCATTTCGTTTTGAAACTCATTGTTGGTCAAATCTCTGAAATGTAAAACAAGTTAAGTTCATCCCTCCATTTCATGTAGAAAAGGCACCTCTCCAGTAGCATGTTTGATATAATGCAAATGAAGATGAGACACATCATCAAAGCCCATGTCGCATTCAAAACACTCCCATTCCCAGTACTTATGATACGACCTGCGTTGCTTTTGCTCCGGTTTGTCGCCGCCATTGTGAACTGGCAAAGTTTGCGCTTCTACTTCTACTCCTGGATGACAAACTAGAGATGTGGACAATTTGGGGGGCTTGTGCAAAGGCTCCCCACAATCAGAGTGGTCAGAATGAGCAAACTCTTCATCCTCACACAGCTCTCTGGCTTTGTCAAGGCTCCCCGGCTCCGTTCCCGACTCCGTCCCCGGCTCCGTCCCCGGCACCGTCCCCGGCTCCGTCCCCGGCTCCGTCCCCGGCTCCGTCCCCGGCTCCGTCCCCGGCTCCGTCCCCGGCCCCGCCCCCGTCCCTGGTTCAAGCACTTGATTTGGAATAGACACATTTCCATTTTTCATTTCATTTTCATCAATGGCTGCCTTTTTGAGACGTGGTGAATAATGGTTACTTATGTGATCGCTGAGCAGGGATGAGGTGAGATAGCGTTTGGGGCAAACATTGCACTTGTAATTCCCCATATGGTCTCTTTGCAGGTGTTTATCAAGAAATTCCTCTTGTCTAAACCCTTTGGCACAGGTGAGACACCAAAATGGCCGGGTTTTATGGAGATCTTCATGAGTCACCCACGAACTGACAGACTCAAAGTTCTTGTTGCACTGCTCACACCGGTACACGTCGTGTAGTCTGTGGGTTAACAGGTGACCTTGCAAACGAGTTTTTCTGTAGAAGCCCATTCCGCAAATCGGGCAGTCGTACGTTTGGGCGGTGTCGCCGTGCAAGCTTTTGATTGTAGAGGGCCGCTTCTTATGCAGCTGCAAATGCTTTCGATAAGATAGCAGATACGCGTATCCTTTCCCACAAATGTTGCACCTGTGGACCGTCTTCATGGAGTTGGAACTTTCTTGCTGCACTTGACAGTCAGCTTCCATCTCCTGGTCATTCTGCACCTCCCCCACTTTTCTCAAGACCTCCACAGATGACGGCCTCGGTCTGTACATCTGCGAAAAGTTCAACTTTATCCTGTTGGCTAGAAATAGTGAGAAAATGTATGATTAAAAGACTGAATTTTACAAAGATTTGAGAATTTGCTTAGAGAAAAAAAGGTATGAAAGAGATATTTACGCACATTTAGTTGAAGAAGATATCTCTTTGCTCACAGATGATAGATTTGCATTAGTCAGAAGGTTTAGAACTCTGTTAAACTCTAAAGCACATGTCCAGAAACTCAATCTTTAGATCCTCAAGGACTACATGATTTGTTTTTTATCTTATCCAACAATATGAATAGAAATCGATTTTTTGCATCTTTTTTCTTAATCTATTCGCCCAATGTGGCTTAAACTAAAACGAACACAATGTATCCCACTAAGCATCCACCATACAATCAACACCGGTTTGTTTGAATTGTTCAGTAAAACAACTGCAGTCCAACAATAACAGTTGACCATCTATTCAAACCAAATATATGACAAAAAAAATGTCTGTCATTATTAAACGCGGCCCATGATTACATCTCAAGTAAAAATCTGAATGTGATTCAAATAAAACAGCACCGTCCCCCATAAAGTACAGCAGCTGTCGGTAATGCTCCTTGAACACTTATTTTACTAAAAAAAAAAAAAAAAAAAAAGATAAATAAAAAAAATTTCAAATACTGTTAAGGATGAAAAAGTGTGAATTCATTACACAAGCCACTAATTCAGGCTAAAGCAGATCAATTTATTATATTGTCAAAAACAGCAAGTTAACATATAGTGAGAGGCATCAGTCACCTAAGAAAAAGGCTTCATTAATAGATATTTCTCCAAAATAAGTGCAACTAAGCCATTCTAAATGAATACAAGTGCCACAGTCTTTTTAAGCAATAAATAACTTTTCTACAACATAGAAATAAACCATGACAAAGAAAAAGGTCATGAGCTTAGTAGTCAGTTCATGCAAAAACATTGTACATATTAGTGTTTTGCGACAGGCCTTTTTGACTGGGTTTTATCCAACATTTCTCTGGTAATTTAACCAAAACTAAGATACCAGTATTTTTTTTCTGATCTTCAACAGAGCATAAAATGATCCAGATGAGCATAAATATATTTAATGTATATCTATTTTTAGATGCATACGCTTAGCTGAAACGCATTCATTTTTTCAAGTAAATGTTTTCATGACGTGTTTAAAAGGGGACATTGTGTAGGTCATAGAACATTAAGACACTACTAAATCCAGTGTAAAGATACGCTTCAAAGGACAACAACATATAAGACAAATATGATAACGTAAGTTAGGACTAAAAATAACTTTGATCAAAAGGACAGACAAACACAAAGAAACATTAAGGTTTACATGTAATTTACATTTAGTTTGTCACTTTTTCTTTTTTATAACACACCCTGGGCGTGTTTAATGTAGTGCTGGTGCAAATCAGTTTTATGACTAAAAGTAGCTTAAGATTCAAGACAAGTAAGGTTGCCCTGAGTCTCCAGAGAAGGCAGGAGCACGGCCATAGTTCGTCCCTCTGTCATCACCAACAGATGCAAGGTGATGGTCAGTGGGGTCCTGTAAGTCACTGACTACCATTAGAGGATTAGCAAAATTACATGCATCACCTTGACAATGTGAACATGTTCGGTTTGGTAATGTGGATGGTGAAAAAAATTAATTATCTATTGGTTTGAGGGACCTCGAAGTCAAAGCAGCACTGAGGCGCAATCTAACCTCGTTGGGGAGCCGCAATCGCACCTGATCATGCCAGGTGAGGTGTTGCTGCAGCTGATTCTCAGTCCAGAAGGCATTGCAGCACAAAGCACAGCAGAAAGGCCGGCTCTTTGCCCTAGTCTTGTGACTTACTAACTGCCCTTCAGTCTGGAAAGCTTTACCGCATTTCCCACATTTGTAGAGACATTTACCAGTGGGCTCTGATAGGCGGCTAAAGGGAAGCGAGATATCAGCTAAGGCCTCAGGGGCTTGGACTTCCGTTTTAAATTCTGGACGTAGTTTACGGTCCTTGACAGCAGTGCTGCACTGCAGACCACACTGAACTTTTATGGCAGAACTCAAAGGAGGGGCATCTAATCCAAGGTTTTTCTCGCCAACAACACTGATTGTCACTTTGGATGCTTGAGTTTGAGCATCCACTGTAATCTTAGGTGTGTCTTTTGCAATCTCTGGGTGGGCTTGCAATTTGTGGGCACAAAGGCCTTTGGGTGTGGAAAAGCTCACAGAACAGAGGGGACACTGGTGCATTTTTGAAGTCAGCATAGAGGTGGGTTCACAGTCATCTAAAACCACCTGGTTAACTGATTTGAGGGAGGTAACGCCTTCCTGGGTACCTGTATCGTCACTTAAAAGTAGCCTTTCTGGACACAATAAGTCACATTGGGTGTCACTTTTGGGGCTATTTACGTGTTGTGTACTCATGTGGTGGTCCTGCAGCCAGTAGTTAGAAAACTTTTCTTTAGAGTGCCATCTTTTGTGGGAGCCAAGGGCAGAGTTGGATATAAATCGCTTCCCACATTCAATGCACGGAAATGGAAAGTCTTTCCTTAACTCTTCTTCACTACGCAAAGAGGATAATGTCGCATAAGCTTTATTTTTGTAGCCCTTAGCATGAATTCTGTTATGCAAGTTTAAAGCCCCAACAACTGAAAAGCTTTTGTCACACTTTTTGCATTTGTATTTCAAATTACTGTTTGTTTCTAAGTGGCATGTAGTATTTGGACTTTCACTGTGTAGCTCCTCTGTGTCTATTTCTTTCTTTTTAACAGTGATATGCGGTAACCTTACGGAGCTTTCTTCCATTAAATTATCATTTAGTCTTTCGGTCTGACAATTTGATGTTTGGCATTCTTTTTTAATGCAAATCTTTTGGTGAGCTCGCAAAGAGGCCTTGGTTTTGAAATAGGTCAGGCACAAGACACACTGGATGACCTCCTGTGAGGATCTAGGTGGTGAAGGTGAATGCCCACTCTCATAACCGTGGTACTTCATATGAAACTTAAGGGCTTTGGCCCGGGAGAACAGCTTACCGCATTCGGTGCAGCTGTACGTATTCTTTTGCAGCTGCTCTACCTGGTGCTGAAAAGACTTAGTAGGTGGTGGTAGGTGTTCGTTATGCACAACCTGGTGCCTGAGGAGGCTGGATAACAGACGGAATGATCTGTTGCAGATGTCACACTTGTGGTTTCCATTTTCATGTATGCGCATGTGCAACGTCATAATGCCCTTGTGACGGAATTTTCTACCACAAACTGTACATGTGACTTTATTGCTGGTGCGAGAACGCCCACGGTGCATTGGCTGTGCAATGCCTGTCCTTAGCCTCACATCGACACATTGACTTGGATTTTGCTTGTGATGAGAGTACGCTCCTAAAGACCAAAAACCCTTCCCACACTGCTCGCAATGGTGTATTTTAGGGCCGAGAAGTGTTTTCTTTGGATTGTACACTTTTATAACTGATATGTTCTGTTTTCTACGTGCAGAGTGGTTCATTGTGTGGCTTACCAAACTAGCTTTCTGTGAGCTAGATGTCACACAATCTTGGCATAACCATTGTTTTCTATTGGGCTGATCAACGATATGAGCAGACGAACATACAAAGTATACACCGCAGTTGTCACACGTCACACAATTTAATTGCTCTAGCTGGCTTAATTCCTGCTTCCTTTCTATTGTGGTATAACCTGCTGCGTAACTATTAGCTTCATTGTCACATGTGTAAACTTCCACGGACTGACCTTTCTTTCGTCTCCTCTCATGAACGTTGTGCCACATTAAGTGAGCCCGCAGAGATGACTCACTAGTAAACCACCGGTAACAATCTGGACAATCAATTCTTTCTGCCACCACTGTGTTTTCGGCTTCTGTCGTTGGGCGTTGTTCCTTGCCAGACTCAAGATCAACCTGTACAATTTTCAAGCCCAGCTCTGGTTGATTGGGAGCAGGGACGGTTTCGGCTAAGTCTTTAGCCTGTTGATCAGCTTCGCTGTCCAGCTCAAAATGAGAGTCTTGAACGGTCTCCTCCTCCGATTCACTGGCACTGATCACCAAGACGTTGAAATCCCCAGGTTCATAACTCTCCATATCTTCTTCATTAACAAGTGGGTCATCATCACTCTTAAGCCGAAGAACATTCTGTGCATCTGCTTGATATCTCAATATAGGTTCACCATGCAAAGCAATCTGCTGTTGTACCAGAGGTTTTTGCTTATCAGCCAATCCCTCGGTTTCTTTAAAATCCTTTGTGTGTTGACGCTGATGAGAGTGAAATGCTGACGGTCTAGAAAACTTGAGGCCACAGTCTTTACATTCAAGCGCCCTTTTCTGCACCTGGCCCACTTGGTGGAGAAATGACTTTGCCGGGGCCTCGCTGTGCACCGTGCGGAGGTGTCTAAAGTAGAAGGTTTGAGTCATAAACACTTTTCCACAGGTCTCACATGGAAATCGGTTTGCAGAGCCTTCTGCTCGGTTTTCATGCCATTTCTCATGGTTGAACCAAGCAAGATGGCCATGGAAAATCTTCTTGCAGTCCTTACAGTTATACACATTTTTCTTCTGCTTTACTTTAATTTCTATTTTAGAGCACTGGAGGGAGTGGCTGAATCGCTGGTGTGTTTTCAAGCCATTCAGAGAAGAAAAAGCTTTACCGCAAGTGCAACTGATAAGCTTCTCGGGAATAGCATAAGTCTGGTTTTCAACAGGCTTGGCTTCACCTGCTGTCTCAACTGGAGGAATAAATTCCTCTGAAGTCCTGTTTCGGGATTTGATTAATTTTCCTTCATGACAACGTCGGTGGGCATCAAGAGCAGACTGACGAGAATAACTCCGCCCGCAGGATTCGCACTGAAAGGACTTTTTCTTCAACTGCTCCAAGTCTTTAAATAGAGATTTTGACGCCTGAATGTGGCTCCGCTGATGATTGAGATAGTGTCCGAACATAAAATAGCTCTTGCCACATTCCTCGCATTGAAAGGTTGGCTTCGCCGCCCCTGAAATCGGCTGAGTGTCAAGGGGTTGACTGCGGTGGTTCTCCATGTGTAAGCGGAATTCACTCAAATCACCAAATGACTGTGAGCAGAAATTACAGTAACTTGTACTTTCTCCATCTTTGTCGGCATCATCCAAATCTTCCACTGGCTCTAAATACATTAGGCAGCTTCCGTCGGGGTGCTGATTGCGGTGCTCCAAGTAGCCTGCTTCTTCTTTAAAGGCCTCGCCACAATCTTGGCAACAAATTTTAGGCCCTAAAATTAGAGCAAATACAACAATTTAAAACAATATTAGATGTCAGGTCAAAAGATTTTTTTTTTTACAAATAACAGTGCGACTCACACCAATATAAAGCATTCTAAACTACAGGGCTAAGTGCTTGTTTTAGTTTTATGATCTAGCCATCCATCCATTTCCTACCGCTTATTCCCGAAACAAAGTCAAATATTTTTTTATCCGCCCATTAACAGTGGTGCTTTTTCATTAATCCAATCTAAAAGCCAACTGCACTAAACTTTGGGGAAATTTTGCCCATCATTTGTATGTTTTTTTACGCATTCTAATTCGTAATTATGGCATTTACAAGGTCGCTAACAATGCAGCTAATGGGAGTACTCTATTGTGTCCATAAACCCCTAAAAACCGACAGAAGATATGAACACCTCATCAGTCGGCATCACACAGAGGAGAGACATTGTGCGGTACGTGATTGTTTCATGTTTGTAGTTTGTATTTCTCATTTAGCAATTAGCAAATATTGCTGCTTGCAGAAGTCGCTTATCACGCATTATCTAAAACATGTAGCTCATCCTCCTTATTTTGAGGCTTAAAAAGATACGTTAAACATATAATCATTTGTCCCAAGGTAGCCATTGTTGTGCCTCATTAAGTTTGCCATGATTAGTAGAAGTTAGTAAGAGAAATATCAAAGGTTTTGATGCGTGTGAAATAAATGTGCCGCGGTGTCCGTCAAAGTAACAAAATACATAAATATTACATGTTATTATGAATGTGCCTGTTACTACATTACGTATATATTTAAACCATGTAAATAAAATAGAGGTTTTTGGATATTTTCAAGAGCGCTTGATATTAGAGAGCACTGTTGCTCATAGATGGCAACATATGTGGACAATATTGGAGACTAGGACCGTGAATCTTCGGGCACCACACAATTCGATTTGATTCTTGGGGGCAACGATACAATACAGAATCGATTCTCAATTCATAACGATTCACAATCAATACTTTTTTTTCCTAATAACATTGGGTGCCTGTTCTATGACCATCTACATTCCTCCATGAAATATTTAATCAGCTCTGATAAATGTATATATTATTTAAAAGAAAACTTTTTTTTTTTAAATAAAATTCCACCCAAACATTTACTTAAGTGGCTGGACAGGACAGATTTTGGAAAAAATAAATAAATAAATAAAATAAAATAATAATAATAATAATAATAATAATAATAATAATAATAATAATAATAATAATATATATATATGTTATTTTTGAATTGAGTTTTGATTTATTTTAATCAATTAAAAATTGTTACACATAAGAATCATTCAAAAATCAGAGACATACACATTTGTCCCACTCAAAAAGTATACCGTGGAAAAGAAAAATATTTAATGTTGCTTTCATTTTGGAAATGCAGCACATTGTCCTTCACTCAGCTGCTAAGACAGAGTTAATGACGTGTTGAATCATGCAACAGGCCATGTGTAAGGAACCCTGCCACAACTTGTTTATAAAGTCTTGCTGTTTGTTTACTGGGATAGTCATTCGTCCTGTATCTAATCACTAACTTTGTCAGTTTTTCAATAACCGCAACACTATCTAAAATGTTTTGTCATCTCATTGAATTGAACACGGGTTGTGAAGTGTCAACACGCTGAGTTGTCAGTGTGAAGATTGCGTATTAGTGTATTGTGAGAGGTATAACTCCTGATTATTTTTGGGGGGCAAGCTGTTGCACTAGAAAACAATATGTTGGAGAAGAACAAAGCGTGTTTATTTGACTTTATCTTTATTGGCCTAACAGTAAATCATGTTTTTTTTTTTTTACATAACTTGTGTTTTGTTCATGTCAAAAAGGAATTACTTCAAAAAACATTTCCATGACATGGCCCTTTGTTGATGTTTTATGGTGTATTTTACTCTGAAAATTCCACTGTTAATTTCTATATGAAATTTTTCTGCTCTAACTGTTGATGGATCTATCCCGATACAGCATGTACATGAGCATACATTTAGACTTAGACTTAAAGTACATGCAAATGTACACAAAATGTACATAACTTTAAAAAAAAAACAACATCAAAATGTAAAAATAGAGATAAAGGCATAATTTAAAAGAGTATTGTTAGACATTACTAATTACATGATGGAGTCACTTTTACGCCCCACCCCAACATTGTTTTACCTACCATAATGAATAATCTTCAATAGTCATGATTTCAATATTGATCAAAATAATTGATTATTATTTGTGCTATAAACGTGTAGCCACTATGTGTAGGACTAGATCTCATACAGGAACATTATTTTTCTCTATATGGACAAAAAGTGCAGTTACATCTTATGGCCATCAGGTGTCATCTTGCAAAATTCTTATATTTGTTTTTATTTGATTATCTCTAATGTCCATTAGGTGCCATCCTGCACAATTTTCACATGTATTTTTATTTAATTATGTTATTTGGTTTTCTGCCATATTACTTTGTTTATAATGCTTGTGTTGATTTTATAGGCACATTACATTTTTATTTGCGTTCCATGAAACAGTCTGAAAGTTTTTTTCTTCTACAAAGGAAATAATTTGGAATGTGTTGTGTTTTTTAAAATAAAACTTGGTTAAAATATTTTACAATAAGTATTTCCTTAAAATTTGGAGCATATAATCGCAATAAGAAATCTTCAAACCGTGACATCTGTAGTGTACTCACTATTGTCAGATACGGTGTTGTGAGGGCAAAATATGTTTTTTTGGGGGGATTGACCAATAATATCGGCCAATTGTATAGTATGTTTTCAGTCTTGAGATCCTTTTTACATTTCTATGCCAACAATGTGTATACTGCCTGACGTTACTGTTAAATAATGCTAACAGTAATTTATTTATGGACTTTAAAGACTTTTGGAGCCAGTGAACTACTCCGGGCTTGGCTAACCCGTACAAGGTAGCTTTTACATTGCCCTGGCCAATATTCGCTCCATTGACAAGAAAATAGACCATGTACACCAGGGGTGTCCAAAGTGCGGCCCGGGGACCATTTGCGGCCCGCAGCTAATCGTTTACCGGCCCGCCACACATTCTGCAAAAATTGCAAAATTGATAGTATTGCAAAAATAAAAAAACACATTTTAAAAAAGTGGAATGAGGTGAAATCTAATGCGAAAAAGTGGCAATATTGACACAAAGCGGCCATGCAGGCAGTTTTTTTTTCCTTTTGTCTTTATTTTCTTTTTTTTACATTGCTCAAAAAAAAAGGACAAAAAAATCTATGTTTAAAATGAATTATTACTTAAAAATTATCACTTAAAAATGTTTTATGTGGAAAAAATATTGCATATGTTGTGTGGTTGCCATATAAAAACATCAAAGTTTTGACAAAAGAGCATAAAACAAACAAAATAATAGTTCAAACTTAAAATCGATAGATACATCGGAAGTTGATCTAGAAATTTAAGTGTTAAAAATAAAAAAATAAAAACGGCGGCGATGACCAAGAAGAACGCGGAGTTGGAATATAATTACAACACTTTATGTACATATTTATATAATATTTACATATTTATATAATATGTAACTACAAACTCCATTCACAGACAGAGTTCTACTGCTTTTATGAGCGGTCACGCGAGTCAAAAGCCGGAAAATAAAAAATAAATAAATAATTTTTTTTCTTCTTCTTTTTTTAATTTTTATTTGTGGCGGCCGTAATTCTTTCGTGGCGGGCCGCAACAAATAAATGAATGTGTGGGAAACCCTGATATAATCAGACAAGATTGTTTTATTTCTCCTACAAAAAAGGAACTACAGTTTTTGTTCTTATTGGACACTTTGGCAACTCTAACATGAAAGTATGATTTCTATTAGGTGATGACGTCATATAACTACTCCCCCTACCACCATAACTGAAGGAAGATGGATGGATGGATGGATGGATAGATAGATAGATAGATAGATAGATGGATAGATGGATAGATGGATAGATGGATAGATGGATAGATGGATAGATGGATAGATGGATAGATGGATAGATGGATAGATGGATAGATGGATAGATGGATAGATGGATAGATAGATAGAGAGATAGAGAGATAGAGAGATAGAGAGATAGAGAGATAAAGAGATAGAGAGATGGAACTTTTTGGATTCTTTCAGGAGAGTTCCCTCAGGAAAATTAAAATATGTATATGTGCACTTCTATTGGAAACACTTTACATTACCTTACACTTATTGATGGATACGTATTAGTATAATACCATTGTTACACTATAAACATTTTTTTTACTTTTGTTTTAATTTTGCCACAGAGAGAGGATCTTAATGTTTATGTTAGGGCTGGGCGATATGGCCTTTTTTTAATATCTCGATATTTTTAGGCCATATCGCGTTACATGATATATATCTCGATATTTTCCCTTGGCCTTGAATAACACTTGATACATATAATCACAGCAGTATGATGATTCTATGCGTCTGCATTAAAACATTCTTGTTCATACTGCATTAATATATGCTCATTTTAAACTTTCATGCAGAGAGGGAAATCACAACTAAGTCAAATGACCAAACCTGTATTTATTTACCAGTTATTAAGCAATGGCATAAACGTTCATGTCGTTTCCAAAACAGAAAAAGCAAGATTGTCAGAGACATTTTAAGTGTCAAATAAAAATTAGCTGCATAATAGGAAATCAAATAGTGTTGGTCCTTCGCTATGTGGTAGGTTACTAAAGACGTTATTAAATTCTGTTGTTAACTATTTTTTTCATACGGTGTTGATCTGGAAATGTTTGCTTCGGCATTTTGATGGTGTGGGCGTTTGGCACCTAACGGAGATGATGACATGCGGAGTAAGCACTCTTCATTCTCTAGCAGGTGACTTTTCAAATGATGCTACATATTAGCAGTAATGCTACTTTTTATGGCAACTCTTTTGGCCCACACTTGACAAATTACGGTTGTCTGTTCGACATATTCCAGCTTAAAGCCAAACCACTGCCCGACGATGGACCCTCTGTTGTTTTTCTTGAGAATGAATTATTCCTTTATTCGCACCTTCTCTCTCTTGTATCACCACTCGCACGGCTGTGCTAGCATCACAGTTAACGTTACCCATGCTATCTCTCTGCTCCGTGAGGGCACATACGTATGTGACGTATGACGTGAGAGTATGTGACATGTGTAAGAAGGTGCTCTTGTCTGTGAGAAGGAGAGACGGGAAAGAGCCAGAAGAACCTGTAGTGTAATGCCAGCAGCTAAAAGCAACTGCATGAGAACAAACATTCGAATATCATGATATAGTTTTCTATATCGCACAGAGACAAACCCGCGATATATGGCCCAGCCATAGTGTGTTATTTGGTGAAGTGATAAAGGCAAATCTAATGGAAACACTTTATATTACCTTACACTTGTTGATGTATACATATAATTATAATGTCTTTGTTACACTTTAAAACATCTATTTTACTTTTATTGTAATTTTGCCACTGAGAAACATGATCTTAATGTTAATGTTCTTTGGTGAAGTGAAAAAGACTAGTAAGTCTAATTGTTTTACATTTTGCAGTCTTAATGGAAAGTTTAAATGACTCCAACGTGAAAGCATATTACCTCATGGCAAATTAGACAATAGTCATCTACCCCCACATTATATACAGTGGGGGAAAAAGTATTTAGTTAGCCACTGATTGTGCAAGTTCTCCCACTTAAAATGATGACAGAGGTCTGTAAGTTTCATCATAGGTACATTTCAACTGTGAGGGACAGTATGTGAGAAAAACCCTCCATGAATTCACATTGTAGGAATTTTAAAGAATTTATTTGTAAATTATAGTTTAAAATAAGTATGTGGTCTACCATTCAAAGCTCTCACTGATGGAAGGAGGTTTTGGCTCAAAATTTCACGATACATGGCCCCATTCATTCTTTTTTAACACGGATCAATCGTCCTGTCCCCTTAGCGGAAA